>NC_085869.1:29978210-29980710 GCF_034702125.1 Engraulis encrasicolus | reverse complement strand
CACACACACACACACACACACACACGCACACACGCACACACGCACACCAGCGGTGTAGTCTACTTTTTTGTAGTGGGTATACTGTATATTCGAGCATTTTTTGAAGTGGGTATACTGTATATATTTATGCTATTCTAAATAATGGATCAATCAATTTTAAGTGGGTATACTGAAGCTCCTAAAATTTAGAAGTGGGTATACTCCGTATACCTGCGTTCTACGTAGACTACACCACTTACTGACACACACACACACACACACACACGCACACGCGCACACACACACACGCGCACACATGCAAAGATATGTGCACAACCACAGTGACACCCCCACACACAAATGATGGTGGCACATGACACAATGCCAATTTGCTGGATCAAACTCTAAACATTTGATTGATATTGAGGTCAAATTCCAAACATTTCATAGTCCACGCTGTATCAGTAGTCTGTGTCACACGGAAATCCTGCATTTTATACCAAGAGGAAATCCAATGTGCTTAGAATGTGTAATGCAGAGATGGAAATTGACACCAGCCGAATGCGAGTGAAACATAAAATGGGATAGCCGTTTTCAGACACAAAATGACAATTTATTTTGATTGATGAATTTTTACCATCAATTTGGCCAGTGGCTGGTAGGAGTTCAAATTTCACAAAATTAATTTCTAGCCCGGTGTAACACAACATCTCCATAGTGTAGTGTGTAGCTGACAAGGATACTTGTTAAACAGTAGTGCCATTATAGAGGCTTTGACAGCCAGCGCTTGGAGGTGATGACCCCAAACGATAACCTCAGTCCACAGTTAGCAGCACTGATCTAATGGCTAACCTCCTATCTCAGCCAGTGAAAATGGTTAGCCTTGTATCCAGCGGCTGTCCTGTGCTGTGCTGTGCTGTTGTGCTGTGTGGAGGGGGGAAGCAGCAGCGGTGCAGCAGGGTCAGTGAACCATGACCTATTAGTGTCGGCCTGGCCAGGGCCCCTGGGCTGCCCCAGGCTGCTACGGGGGGGATCCCTCTCCTCTCCTCTCCGCTCCGCTCCTCTCCGCAACCCAAGGCCCCCCCACAACCCTCCCCTACACCTCATCATGAGACGCCCATCAGCTGCCAATCACTCCCTTCAGTTGCTCTAGTGACCTAACGTCCGTGGGCAAGAATCAGATTGATTATGGGCCTGATTTGTGTGTGTGTGTGTGCGTGCGTGCGTGTGCATCTGTGTGTATTTTGTATGAACAGTAGATGGTGTTTGTGCAAGCATGTAGAGCTCTTGGTGAGTCAGGATATGTGTGTCTGTTCTTGGAACTTGTGTGAGTGTGTGCGCGTACGTGAGTGGGAGTGTTTATGAGAGAAAAGAGAGGGCAAAGGGATTCACACAAAATGTCAAGATGAGTGAGTTTGATTACAAGTGATGAATGAGGCCAGCAGAGAATGAAGACCCACTGAAGAGCCTCTTGAAATGGTGTGTGTGCGTGCGTGCGTCCGTGCGTCCGTGCGCGCGTCCGTCCGTGCGTGCGCGTGTGTGTGTTATTTAGCTATTAATCCAGTGTTTGTTTTTTCTTCAGGAGAGAATGATTTCAATGCTGCTCGATAAGGACCATGAGGTGTCCTTGCAGTCTATGAAGCTACTGATTTGTGTCGCCAAGTAAGTGGCTCTCTCTCTATAGCTGCCTGCCTTAAAGTCTCTCTCTCTCTCTCTTCTTAATTTCTGTCTTTCCTCCTTTCCCGCTCTCTTTCCCTCAGTATCCTCATACTTCTCTCTCTCTCTCTCTCTCTCTCTCTCTCTCTTTCTCCCTCTCTCTGTGCCTCCCCTGAAACCTTTGTCATTAAAAAAATTCTGAAGACCGACTGACTTGTGAACTCTTGTCTGATCCAGTCTGTGTTTAACGGTGTCAGGTACTGTGACGACGCCTTCTCTCAGGATGACTTCAAGCACATGTTCCAGTTTGTCTACTCCTCAAACCGGCCCATGGCTGCGGCCGCAGGAGAACTGCTGTACAGCAGGTCAGTGTGATGGAGAGAGAGAGAGAGAAAGAGAGAGAGAGAGAGAGAGAGAGAGAGAGAGAGAAGGAGAGAGAGAGAGAGAGAGAGAGAGAGAGAGAGACAGAGAGAGAGAGAGAGAGAGAGAGAGAGAGAGAGAGAGAGAGAGAGAGAGAGAAGGAGAGAGAGAGAAGTAATGGAGGAGTGTCTGTCCTAATGACCTATCTACAGTTGTAGTTTGAGAATCTGGGCTAACAAGATGGCAGCGCTGTTTTTGCTGGAGAAACACAGCAGGTCTTGAGGTGTTGAAGGAAGCCTCTCTCCCTGAACTGAGCTGTTTTTTTCAGTTTGAGCTCATTCTTATTACTTGTGCGTGCGTCTTTGCACGTGGTTATTGTGTATACAGTAAGAAGAACTATGTATGAGTGCACATTGCTGCACGTGTGTTTGTATTAAATTGTTTAATGTTTATGTGTCTTTGTCTCTGTTGGTGCTCAGCTTCTCCATGTATTTGTGCGTGTGTG
>NC_085869.1:29970710-29973210 GCF_034702125.1 Engraulis encrasicolus | reverse complement strand
CCTAATTGCACAGAAGTGAATAAAGTATCCTCTGTATCTCTTACAAAGCTTCTCTTTAGAGTCTAATTTATGACATTACATTACACAAAGCAGATGCTTTTATCCAAACCACCTTACTTGTGAACCATGTCTTCTCTGTATCACTTCCCCTCCCCCTATCAGCAGCATCATTCCAGCAGTGTGTCCAATTTCTCCTCTCTGTCTTTTTTCTTATCTTTCTTGAAATATTATTTAGCATGTCTACCCCAATCCTTTCCTCTCCCCTGGCTCTACCCTTTTCCAGCAACTCCAGATCACCTCATTGTATAGCGTATATAATTTTTCCTCATGCCATTTGCTTACTGAATTCCTCCTAATTACTTTGATTGAACACACACACACACACACACACACACACACACACACACACACACACACACACACACACACACACACACACACACACACACACACACACACACACACACACACACACACACACACACACACACACACACACACACACACACACGTACATCTTTTATTTTATTTTTTTATTTTATTTCTTCTTCACCCTTCTTCTGCACACTTGTTTTGCACCGCCCATGCTTTTCATTACAAGTGACACGAAAGTGTCTCTATGTACATGACAAATAAATATCCTTGAATTACAATAAAACCTTTCTATTATATCTGACTGTATTGTATTGTATTGTATTCTACTGTATTCTATTCTATTTTTATTGTATTATTTTGTATTGTATTGTATTGTATTTTATTCTACTCTTATCCCCTGTGTTCTCCGCAGTCTCTGCAGGCGCTGCTGGAGCAGATGGAGGCTGCGTTGAGTGTCCACAGGGAGCAGGCGGTGTTGGAGGCGGCCGCCCGCTCCTACCTCACCCTGGGCTCCAAGGACTCTGCCTGGAGGGAGCCGGTCACCGCCGCCGTGGAGCAGCTCATCCAGCGCTGGAACACCAGCCTGGGGGCCCTCCTACATGTCGCACTCAAGGTGACATACAGTGACCATCACTTGGGGTGTGGGTACACTCTGAGTGTCATGCACACAAGCCTGCCTCCTAGGAGATGGGCCCCTAGGCCAGACAAGAAGAAAGGCCCCAGTCCGTTGATGTTGCTAGTTTACAAAAAGATTAAGTGTTTCAGGTCAGATGTTAGAAACCCTACATTGTTGGGGGGTAAAAGTGTGATTTTGACGCAAAATGGAAAAGGAAATAGAGAGGCTTGGCCTTCAGGGCCCCCTTGACCCTTGGGCCCTTGGGCCCTTGGGCCCTTGTGTCGCGGAGGGCCCGTGCAGTGGTCCATCCTTGCGTAGGACTAGTGGTGAGAGTGCCGGTGTTCTGTCGAGATATGTTGCCTCGTCGAGATGAGCGACCTGTAGCCTTACTCGATAGTGGTGTTCTATCGATTTGCGCTGCCTCATCTAAATGAGCGACCTTGATTTTTCGTGCAAGACGTTTCAATCGTCCATGGTCCACGTAGGACTGTTTTAATAACCATTAGGCTACTTTATTTAGGCTATTTCACGGACAGGGGTGTGCAATCGTTCGTCCGGAGTTTAATAAGAACGTGCGGCTGCTGACCACTAAACAAACCGTGAGCCTCTCGTTTGAGCAAGTTAAGAAACGTGCCATATGAAAGAGACTGGGCTGAGTTTGCGCAAATATACAGGGCTGGAGAAAGTGTTTGGGATCAGGGCCTGGCTACGGGTTGTTTAATGCAGCCATTTGCTGTTGGTTTGGTTTCAATGCGTTAAGAAACGTGCCATATGAAAGAGACTGGGCTGAGTTTGCGAAAATATACAGGGCTGGAGAAAGTGTTTGGGATCAGGGCCTGGCTACGGGTTGTTCTCGCAAGGCAACATATGAAATTATGTGCTATGGGGATAAACAAGCGCGGTTTAGAGATTCTCAGATAGCAGATAGCATATTGTGGCTTTGTTTTGGCAGATGTCTGTCAATTTATGGGCAACATCTCTTTTAATGGCCGGAATCACATTTTCAAAACACCCCCACCAGTATATTTCTTATTGTTGTAGGCCGCCTACCAAACCAGCCTTAGGCTACTTAACCCATACGAGATTATGCTATTTCCGATCCAGTAGTCTACTGCCGCGGTCGCACAATTCGATGGGCAATCACCCGCGAAATCCGCCGCGAGGGTGTGCGCTTGCGTGCGCATGCTCAGTAGCGAAAAGTATCACATCTCGACGGGTCGCTCATATAGACAGGACACCGGCTTGGTACCACAGAATACCTTGTGGGGCAACTCTTTCCCCCTTTGCCATGTGGCGCAATTCTGGAGGTTAATTGGCCATGCAGTGGTTGATGTTTACAATGTTCTGAACTCTTATATGTGTTGACAAATGTAGCAGTAGGCAAGTGGCAACATGTTATGTTTTTCAGGTCTGTCCTACCTGTAAGTGTGTTCAGTATTTTTTCAATATATACATTGCAAGCTTGAAACTCTACTTGGACCTTTTCCCCTATTTGTGTTGTAAGTGTAT
>NC_085869.1:29958210-29965710 GCF_034702125.1 Engraulis encrasicolus | reverse complement strand
GCTCTTTTCTACAAAGGCAAGCCGTGCTAACTATGTTAACATCAAAAAAATGAAAAACGCTGGCAAAAGAAAATACTAATGGCATGCTGTGTTGGTGAAGTACTGGTGATGCTGTAATGGTATTTTTTCTTAGTGGAAGAAACCAGAGATGTTGTTATAAAGTAAATTATTCTTGGCAAAATGGGTCTTTGGCATCTTGTAAACCTGAAAAGGAAATGGGATCAGTATGCCCGACGATACAAAGAGATGACTGTGATTGCAAAGTTGGCTATACAAAGCTATACTATTTACTGGCAATTAGGACATTAAAAAACTCAAAACAAAACAGATCAGTCAAGCTGAATTTGTCCCTGAATCCTGTGCTCATTGAACATGTTCGAAATACAATTTGAAGCCATTGCCCAGGGCATTCGGAATTCCATGCATTTTCAGCATTCCAGAATCCTCCACATTTATTCTTAGCCTTCGAGTTTTGAAAGATCCAAATGAAATCCAGACACATGCAATGTAATCTCCTTAGGCATGTTTGATATCCCCGAGTAGGGCTTTTGTGGAAGGTGCAGAGAGTATTTTTGGTCTGGCATCCAAAGCGTTTGCGAGTCAAAGCGTTATTACAGTCAAACATGAATTAGGGCCCCTGGGGTCAGTGGGTCTGTTTGGAACAGGAATGCCTCAAATAGCCAGCCCTAGTTGTCCCCATCCAGCCTCATTTCCTAATTGCATGTACTTACGAAGGAGGGAGGTGGGATTAGGGAAAGATAGAGGGAAGGAGGTACTGGGAATGCGGACATGACAAAAAAAACCCAAAAAACAGTCCGAGAATGACCACCACACTCCTCTGGGAAATCTCGTCCCACTCTTGAGGCCAGGGTTGGGCAGTTTAACATAATTAAACTCTTGCAGCTGGACAAAGAGTTTCAACTTATGGTTTTACTGGAGCTGAATTCCCCATTATGCCTGGTCAGAAAATAAATGTAGAACATTGAAACAGAACATTTTCCCCTCAGGCCAAATGTACTTAGTTATGCATTGTCATGAACACATTGTCAAATGCATAATGCACTGACATGATTTTAGTTGGCTGAGTGGACAGCTCTGTATGCCATGTGTGTCTGCTATTGACTATTTCTGCACTGATCATTGGGGTCCGGTCCGTTGACACACTATTGCCTCTCTGTTTTCACCCTTCATTACTTTACATTATTCTTCCTACTCTTTTCTATCCAAATCGACATACAGTACAGTTATTTACAGGGTATTGGCTACAGTCCCTGGAGCAATGTGGGGTTGGGTGCCTTGTTTTAAGGGACTTCAGCCATGTAGAGTTGTAGGGAGAGGTTAGCCGGGGATTTGAACCTCCAACCCTCTGATTGTCCACCTCCCTAACCACCAGGCCACAGTTTCACCCCTCCAAATCCAACTCTTGGCATTAATGTGCACACGTGTCATGAACACAGTTTGTCAAATGCATAGTTAGCTGACTGTGGGGTGAGTGGGCAGCCCATGTACAGTGTGTGTGCTGCCTGTCTGTCTTGTCTGTCTGTGTGTATGCTATTTCTTGGCTAATAATTCAGTTTCAGTCACTGGCCTCTCTTCTTTCTTCTTCTCAACCCGCTGTAGGTGCTCATGTCACAATGTGACATGCTGGTTATAATGGCATGAACAAATTGTCAAATTCATAGTTTTAGTGTGTGTTTTTTTTGGTGTGTACTATTGTTCATTTCTGTACATACTATTTTGGTGCGTTTTGTTGACACATTATCCTTCCTCGGTTTTGTAGGCATTCATGTGCCTCTGTGGCATGCTGGTTATAATGTCATGTTTTAATGTCACCTGATCATTGGTGTTCCTGTGTCTGACAGGCTGGTTATAGTTTAAGAAAAGAGAATGGATGAGTGCATCTGTGGGGTAGTGTGAAAATATTCAGGTGCTCATCGGTTTCCAAAGTTGCAAACTTGTAGAGAGAGAGGGTCCGAGGCACTCTGAAGTCTGTATTAAAAGTCCTTTATTAATACATGGACACCATATAGCTATAGCTACAAGGCTGGTTATAATATCATGTTATAATGTCACCTGATCATAGGTGTTCCTGTGTCTGACAGGCTGGTTATAGTGTCATGTTCTAATGTCACCTCACCATAGGCGTTCATGTCTCTGTGTGACATGCTGGTGGCCCATAACTACCAGCTGCTGGTGTGGGAGCCGTCGTCGGGCAGCCCCCTGCTCCTCTACGCCCCCGACCCCAAGCTGCAGAAGGCCCTGGTCACCTTCATCCTGGACCACGTCTTCACCGCGCCCGAGACCGACGGACACAGCAGCCGCGGAGGAGGAGAGAGCAGAGGTGAGGCTGGAAAACACACACATGCACACCTACACACACACGCGCGCGCGCGCGCGCGCGCACACACACACACACACACACACACACACACACACACACACACACACACACACACACACACACACACGACATGCCCACAAGGCGGCAGTTGTGGAGGAGGAGAGGGCCGTGGTGAGGGGAAAACAGTCAGTCACAGACACGCGCACACACACACACACACACACACACACACACACACACACACACACACACACACACACACACACACACACACACACACACACACACACACACACACACACACAGTAGTCAGAGAGAGAGCAAAGGTAAATGCCGAACACAAACTACATACTCTCAGGGAGGGCAACAGGGGGAGGGGGGACAAAAAGGGTCAACTGTCCCGTGCCCAGGGGAGCACCGGGGCCCAGAATTGTATAAATTCAGGGAGGGCCCATTTCAGATGACTTTGTTCCGGGCCTAACCAAAGCTGTCAGCTGCCCTGCATATGCAGATAACAACACTGCAGCAGTGAAAACTTTTTAAAATCAAAAATTATCTCCACTTTTTAGTATTAACATTTTAGTGCTGTATGCTCTAGTATTACCTATCCTTGGAAGACCTAAATTGGGTCGGTGCTGACAAAAGTAGAGTAGTCTGCAGTCATTGTGCGGTTTACGCTCTGGGACTGATTTTCCAACCTATTCCAACTTTGGGACCGCTTGAAATGTTCACAACTGTTCGGGCCCCACCTCTGGCCCAATTATACTACTTTTAGAAAATTATTTGTGGGCCTAGGCCACAGTTTGAGAATCACTAGCTCAAGGGTGCCCAGCCCTACTACGTATGTGTCTCGCTATCAGAGTATCGTCAGTAGTACACCACTATTGCCTTTCTTAGTAAGCATCATTCTTCCACCAGATGGCAGTGTTTCTCTTTGTTAGACACGAGGACTCATCATCAGTACCATACTCCACTCTGAAAGCAGACGCTGGTGCTTCACCCACAGCCCTGATTATTGATGATAAAATATTCCCCTTCTCATTTTCAAATGAAATGTGCACTTGCCGTTTGATATATTAACTCTCTGCATTTGCGAGGCGCAGCGGGGCCAGGATCGGATTGGCCGGCCTTATTCACAGCCGTCCATTCAAACGTGACCCCTCGTTTAACCCCGAAAATCAGCCGAGGAAATCAAGAAAGCTCGGATTAATTTTCATATGTCTCTATTAGAGCGGGGGCCAGTCCAAGAGGTCATTAGTGTTTTTCAGTGTCCAGACGGCTTCCCAGCAATCATTAAATGGGTGATTTCTATTTTTTTTTGCCGAGAGCCCAGGGTCCAGGGTAGCTGCATAAACATGGACTGAGAAAAGACAGAGAGAGAGGGAGAGAGACAAAGAAAGAAAGAGAAACAGAAAGACAAAAAGAGGGGGAAAAAAACAGAGAAAGACCGAGAGAGGGGGAGAGAGAGAGAGAGAAGTGGATTGAAAATGAGAAAAAATTACAGAGAGAGAAATGGACAGACAATGAGGGAAAGACGGATTGAAAGAGAGACAGACAATTAGACAGAAAATGAGAGAGAGACAAATGGAGATGGAAAGAAAGAGAAAGAGAGAGAGAGAGATGGAGACGGAGAGATATGCAGGTCACTGGTCATTTCCAGCAGATTAACCGATCGAATAACGAAATTGCTCTCTTAGAGAGGAACATTATGTCGACTCTCTCTGTTCTCCTTTTTCTCCTCATCCAACATGCACTTAGAGTTCCGTAGCACATAACCAGCAGCCACGAAAATGGATTATTACGCAACAACAACAGCAACTTAGATCAATACAAATAACCGCAGGCTCTCATTTAGAACACTGTATTTTTCCATGCGCCGTAATAATCCTCCTTTCGCTCGTATCGGGTTAGTTAATAATGAATTTATCGATCGATGGATCATAGTGATCTGATGGGGATATTTAATCATCGGCAGGAAATTGACCCGCATTTAATTGTGCTGTGCGTCTCTTCAAAAGACGAGCTCGCCGGGGAAGATGTGCGAGACCTATCCCTCTGACTCCTGCAGAAAACAATGTTTTTCATCCTTTTTTTCCTCTCTCTTAAAGCCAAATGCAATATGGGCATATTGGTTTGTAACAACTAATAAAAAGAAGGCGCGTGATTCGATTTAGTGCGGGTCTCATATGGCGTAATCCAGACTTCTTCTATTAGGTGAGGCCTTCAGCAGTACTCTGATGGGACAGGCAGTGACATTGAGTTATGGAGAGACGGCGGTGGAGGCTTCTGGAGGATATTTTATTTGGTGGAAACACACTTGTCTACAGTATCTGTTCCTTATGTGTGGGTTCAGTGGTTTTTTTTTCCTTTTACCTTACGGCCGGCAAAACATCTGCACATTGTCACCCCACCCCACCCCCCCTCTCTGTGTTACTATTTCACTCTGTCTCTTGCTCTGTCTAGCACTTTCTATCACTGTCTTCCTCCGTGTGTCTCACTGCCTGTGTGTGTTTCATCCCTCCTCTGTTTCTGCCTGATGTTCTTGGTCTTGGTTTGTTGCAAGACGCTACTGGGTCAAACGTAAATGATATGCGTACCAAGCGGATAATGCAAATAAAAAATGTTAACAAGTACCATGACGTTTTTGTTCATATTTGTAGTAACTTGCCTTTATTTTCCTTTCACTGTCATTACTTTTGGACACAGATTACATAACACATCACGTAATACAAATCATATATGGTGGTATGTAATAGTTTCTGTGTGTGCGCGTGTGTCTACAGTGACTGGTCTGACTAGTCTGGATACGGAGGCGGGTCTGACGCGTCTGGAGGACCTTCATAAGCGGCGCAGCCTGCTGGCAGCCTACTGCAAACTCATCACCACCGGCATCCTGGAGATCAGCATGGCCGCAGACATATTCAAACAGTACATGAAGGTACACACACACACACACACACACACACACACACACACACACACACACACACACACACACACACACACACACACACACACACACACACACACACACACACACACACACACACACACACACACACACACACACACCTCTGGCATCCTGGAGATCAGCTTGGCCGCTGACACATTCAAGCAATGTATGAAGACGCACACACATGCTAGAGATCTGCATTGGGATTGGGTACTCCCGGCTTTCGGCAGCGACTCTCGTAATTGTGCCTAAGTCACATACACACTCACATGCAGACATACTGTACGTAGCCTCTCTCTCTGTCACTTTGGCACCGTTATAGCCTATATACAAACACGAATCTCTCTCTCTCTCTCTCTCTCTCTCTCTCTCTCTCTCTCTCTCTCTCTCTCTCTCTCTCTCTCTCTCTCTCTCTTTCTCTCTGCATGCCACAAAACAAAGAAATATAGCCTAGCCATATGACAACGAAGAACTATAAAATAATCTGAAACAATGTTTGCTTGTTGGCTAGTGAAATGTCAAGAAAAGAAAGAAACAATAACTTACTAATGTCATAAATGGTGTGGGACGAGAGGAGAGAAGACACAAACTGAATGCATCTCTGGCATACTGGGCGGGAATGGCACGTGGGATTGGGCGGACAGGTTCCACACCTTGCGGGGACGGGCGGTAATGGTCAGAAATTCAGCGGGACCAGGCGGGAGCAGGATGAAAAAACTAGTCCTGTGCAGTTCTTTAACGCACACACAAAAACGAGTACACACACAATATTCTCAAGGATACGTACACATACTCACTCTAAAGCTCTCTCTCTCTCTCTCTCTCTCTCTCTCTCTCTCTCTCTCTCTCTCTCTCTCTCTCTCTCTCGCTCTCTCTATCTCTCTCTCTCTCTCTCTCTCTCTCTCTCTCTCTCTCTCTCTCTCTCTCTCTCTCTTAACTTAGTCACTCACAAATACACAAGCACCAACCATTATTCTGTAACATTTCTCAAGTTAATTTTTTTGGACAGAAAGATAGCAGTGAACATCGAGCTCATTCATTCGTTGAACCTCGCCGGGGTATTATTTGTTTATAAAAAACAATGAAAAGTTAAAACATTCAGACAGAAAAATGGGAATTCGATAAAGACGAGGAAGCATTGATGACAGGAAGCAAGTGTGTACATGTGTCTGTGCTTTAGATAGTGAGTGGGGATGACTGTATGTGTCGATTGCTGTTATCTGCACATCGTGAGTGTTGACAACCACACGTATGTTGTCTGTCTGCATCTCTTCGCCTGCAAGCCACACACACACACACACACACACACACACACACACACACACACACACACACGCACGCACGCACGCACGCACGCACGCACGCACACGCACACGCACACGCACACACACAGACCGATCAGATAAAACCAAACAGGATGTGCTGTTGTGCAATAGGCTGAGAAGCTGATCGATCACGATCAATAACAAACACACGCACGGTTCAATAGTGCACTGGCACTCACAGAGGAAGCACACAACCACCCCAACCTCCACACCCCCCTCTTTCTCACGGACGCACGCACGCCATCTCTCACTCTCCCTCAGTAACTCTCACACACATGCACACTACCCACCCCCCTGTGTCTGCATGCAGTGGCCCATGCCCTGCAGCCCGAGGCCTTGCCAGGTCAGGATGGCCGAGGTGGCTGTTTTGAACTGCAGAGGTCAAGGATCGTAGTGGAGTCATGATCCGTCCCTGAATTTTTTTCCCCATCAGGCCTGGACAGGTAATCTGGCATACACAGGGCCAGAGATTCTTTAAGTATATGGAGATATGATATGCCAACATAATAGGTTGCTATGGGCACCTAACATGACCAGGTTCCGGTCTGCCTAAAGGGGCGTGTCATAATACTCCTAGCATTGAATAGAACAGTCCCCCTTGCAATAATAGAACCTGGAAACAACGGGCCAATGGAACCTCTCTCTCTCTCTACTCTCTCTGACAGGGCATTTACTGGTGGACCAGCCCACAGGGGCCTACACTATTGGGCTGTTCTGCATTTTCTTAGAGACTGACCCACGATTTAGAGGGGATTTTACAAAAAATTCCCTGCCCTTGTTTTAGTCCCTGTCTAGCCCTGATTTCCATTCCTCATGGTTGACCCTCCTTGTTGGCTCCCGCTCTTGTTGGCGCAGAAAAAAAAGACAGAGCAAGCTTGTGA
>NC_085869.1:29888210-29953210 GCF_034702125.1 Engraulis encrasicolus | reverse complement strand
CCACTCTACAGGAGGATTACAAAGGGGTTAAGGGGAAAGGGTTAAGGGGTGACAAATCAACTCCCCCTTATCCTTTTAGGTTTCAGTAAGTATCGGCTGTTAGTTTTATATTTTTTATTACAGTAGATTACATTTCGTATTCATCCATATAAAACATGTTTTTTTTTGCTATTGATATCCCATTTAAATTTTGCTTCCTACTATCAATACTCGATAAGCAATGAAGGATATATATATACCAATACTGATCACTTCTACCCAGTGGCAGAACAATTGCACACAGGGCCCTAGGGCAAAACACTAACAGGGCCTCCCATACAGTCTGCCAAGGTCATAATAGGGCCCCACCACCCATTCGGCAGGGCCCTGGGCCCAGGGGCAAATGCCCTGCTTGCCCCGTCTATAGCTCCACCCCTGCTTTTCTACCCTTTCCTTGCCATGTTTTGCATACACCTGTCAATGATGGCGGGGGGGATCTCAGACTCTGACTGCCAATAGTTGTTCACATTCTTTCCATTCATCTACTTTCTCCAGTGTTTCACTGCTTCTAATTGGTCCTTCTCCTTGTTGTTGCATCTGTGTGTGTCTGTCTCCTTCCTCCTCTGTCTTTAGTGTCTCTTAGTCGACTCTTATCCGACACCTCTGGGCCTCAGCTAGGCATGACGCCAGATCAACATGTGTTCTGCACACACACACACACACACACACACACACACACACACACACACACACACACACACACACACACACACACACACACACACACACACACACACACACACACACACACACACACACACACACGACCACATACAAACATACACTATAGGCACACTCTCAGTCACAGGCCCAAGCAAGAATGGTCATACACATACAATTTCACACTCAAACACACAGGCATACCTAACTTTCTCTCTCTCTCTCTCTCTCTCTCTCTCTCTCTCTCTCTCTCTCTCTCTCTCTCTCTCTCACACACGCACACACACACACACACACACACACACACACACACACACACACACACACACACACACACACACACACACACACACACACACACACACACACACACCCATGTTGGTCATAGATAGGCCCCTGCAGCTGTCAGCACCTCCCCAACAAACACACCAAAATCCTCCCTCCCTCGGCCCCCTCCCCTCCACTGCCATCCATGAGCCCAGAAGAATGTTCCAGATCGCCTCTAGCCTGGCCGCGCCAAAAACCCCTACAGCAAAGCTTTGCCCCCGGGAGCAAATTCATTTTGCGGCCACTAGGGGCGTCTAGATTTCTAGGCTAGATCGCCTCCATTTTGATTATGGCGCTACGGCTAGATCCCTAGCCAGGGCCAGGCAGGGGGGGGGGTCACTAGGAGAGAAGAGTGCACAGAAATAATTTTTATCATTCGGACTCATCTGACCCCTTCATGTCTTAATATGTATGCCGTAATTCGTAATTATAGATAAGACGTTCCAACAACAGTTTGGAATGTGTGACTTTTTTGATAGCGTCTTTTTCTGTTTTGGCCGGACAGTGTACATTCTACTATGGTAGTGATGGAATGTTTGCCCCCTATGTGAAAATCCCCAACGTGTCGTCCTTGATGTACATGTGTGTGCAACGTAGGTGTGTGTCCTTGTGTGTCTGTCACCCACTCCATCTCTCTCTCTCTCTCTCTCTCTCTCTCTCTCTCTCTCTCTCCATCTCTCTCTCTCTCTCTCTCTCTCTCTCTCTCTCTCTCTCTCTCTCAGGCTCTCTGCTTCTCTGCCTGTCATCTCTGGTGGTTGAGTTGACGATACCTCTGGTGATGCATCAGCGCTAGTTTTCCGTCTTTGCATTGTTCACAACAGCAGGCCTGGATTTAGCCTCAACCCCTTTCTTCTTTAAACAGCGCACATACCATTAGTCTTTTACGCCTCCCAAAACCGCCCTCACATTGAACTATGTCAAAGACGTTTTAAGGGCATGATGAGCCATGGCGAAACCTTGCTAGGTTGTTCACTCATTCATTGATCCCAACCTCCAAACAAAAACCCTAAACGGAGGAGGGTGTAATCTGTGTTGATGGAGGGAAAGTGTATGGAGCAGGAAAATGTGAAGTGTTGGTTGACCTGCCTGCCTGCCTGCCTGCCTGGCAGTGTGGCTATCTGTGGAGACGGATCTGTGGATGATCTGCCATGTTGGATGTTTGTCCAGGAGCATCTGGTGTTGCTGAATGACTGAGCTGTGTCTTCATTTTTGATGATCATCCTCCTCTCTCGCTCCTCTTGTTCTCTGCTGTCCTCTCCCATCTTCCTTTCTATTCTTAAATTTCATCCTCTTGTCATTCTTCATCCTCTTTCTTTCCCTCATTATTTCTTTCTCTCTCCCTTTGGCCCTCTCCCCTGTCTGTTTTCTTCACCTCTCTTTCCGTCTCTCTCAACCTCTTGCTCTCTTTCTTTACCTCCGCTTTCTCTCCCTCCTATACTCTCTCTCTCCCAACCTCTCCCCTTGTCCCTCTCTCATAATCTCTCTCTCTCTTTCGCTCTCTCCCTACTTATCTCGCTTTCTCTCTACCTCTCTATCTCCATCTCTCTCTCTCTCTTTTTCATCTCTCTCACTCTCTCTCTCTTTGTCTCTCTCTCTCTTGCTCTTCATCTCTCTCTCTCTCTCCGCATCCCTCTCTCTATTTCTCTCTCTCCATCTCAATCTCTCTCCCTCTCTCTCTCTCTCTCTCTCTCTCTCTCTCTCTCTCTCTCTCTCATCTACTCTCTCTGTCTCTCTCTCCATCTCTCTCACACACTCTCTCTCTCCCTCTCCATCTCTCTCTGTCTTTCTTCCTCCCTCCCTCCATCTCTCTCTCCTGCTCCCTGTAGCTGTATCTGCGTCTGCGTGCGGAGCAGGAGGGCAGGTCTAGTGGGCGGAGGAGTGATGTCCAGACCTACAGCAGCATTAAGGAGCTGGCCCGACGCTTCTCCCTGACCTTCGGCTGGGACCAGACCAAGTCCCGCGAGTCCCTCGCCATGATACACAGGTACACAGGTACACACATACACATACACACACACACATACACACACACACATACACACACACACACACACATACACACACACACACACATACACACACACACACACACACACACACACACACACACACACACACACACACACACACACACACACACACACACACACACACACACACACACACACACACACAAACACAAACACATACACACACACATACACACACACACAAATGCAATGCACTGAAAGATGTTTCTGGCCATGATGAGCACACCCACACATACACACACGCGAGCACACACACACAACCAGGTCAAGTCAAGTCTAAGTTTCATTTGTGCATGCCTGCGGGTCATGATTGTTGCAAAACAATTGAGTTAATGACCATGAACCACATGTCCTTGGATGAGTGCACATGTCAGCTTTATCCACCCAGGGGTGACCAGTGGTCCATACTCTGTGGTAGCTTACTGATTCAGCTGCCCTTTCAGCCAAATGTAGCACTTACTGAAGTTCTGTTGTGAAGCCGACATGAAAATGAAAGTCTTTCTAAATTTACTGGCGCTCTGTGACATTGCTTATACGTCAGTCAACTTCAACTTCACTTCAAGTTGTTATGTGTGTGTGTGTGTGTGTGTGTGTGTGTGTGTGTGTGTGTGTGTGTGTGTGTGTGTGTGTGTGTGTGTGTGTGTGTGTGTGTGTGTGCGCGCGCACATATGCATGCGTGCGTGCGTGTGTGTGTTCTGCAGGGACGGCATAGACTTTGTCTTCAAGGGTTTCGTGCAGCACTCGGACCGGCCGGTTCCCCTCAACATCACATACCTCACCATCCTCAGCGAGTTCTCCAGCAAGCTGCTCAAGCCAGACAAGAAGACTGTGTACGTACTCTAGTCAAGCCCAGTTTCACAGTGGACATTTGTCATACACACAAAAACACCTCCCCTCACTGGACCATATTCACAGGCACAAGACATCTTTTTAACTTAGAACACACAAAGCAGAACACACTTAGAGCACTCAGGAGACAAAAAAACGTTACTCTGTTTACAGTAATGACACAGGGGCCTAAGCGTTGCGACCATATTGGAATTTGTCCGGGCTTGCTCGGACTTATGGATTTGACCTGTGTCACTCATGGTTGGACAAGATGCACCGTTGACTGATCGAAAGGCACAAGACAAGAAACAACGTCTAGGATGTTTGCATATTCAGTGATGTATACAAGCCAAAAAACTTAACAAAACAAAAAAATCCTGAACGGAATAAGTTTTTTGAAAATATACACATTGGACATAATATGTAAGTGGCCATGAAGTTGGACGTCAAGTACACTTTACTTTACATTTTACTCTACAATGAGTTCTGCTTTTCACATGCTTTCTCTCTCTCTCTCTCTCTCCCCCCCTCTTCCTCTCCGTAGCTTCAGCTACCTGCAGAAGTATGCGGGGGAGCACAGTGTGAGCCACCGTGAGGAGGTGTGGAAGCCCCTGGTGTACTACCGCGCCTCCCTGCAGGCCACGGCCGAGGGGGACGACCACGTCTCCTACATCAGCTGCGACAGCAACCGGCCCTCCGTCTCCTCCATCTCACGCTGCCCCTCCGCACCAAGACCCAGCTCAGATGCTACTGGTATATACACCCCACCACATGGTACAACACTGCCTTGCCAAACAAGAGCGCAGTAACTGCATATCTGGTATGTGCATATTTTGGTCCAACTTTGTCCCGTTTCATAGGAAAATCATGTCGAAAATGCAGTAATCTACAAAAAACGGATGTTACAACGGTTCTTTGGTTTTAAGCAGTTACGTCTTACAAGCTAAAATGCAGTAAGTGATGTGTAATTACTGCACTTGTCATTGAAGCAGTGGTTCAGGAACAGACGGTCATTTTTGTGGTGAAAGGACAGAATGGGGTTTTTTTGTGTGCATAAATGTCCATCCTAAAAAGCATTACATGGAAATGTCACCACCACTTTCCTTACAACATGGTTGTCAGGCAGAAAGGAAAACTTAAAGCCGTTTTTCTCAGGAAACGTAGTTACTGTGTTCTTGTTGGGTACGGCAGCATACACTCCCCACCTCCATATTCACTTATTCGCCACTCGATCACTCCACGCTGCCCCTTCGCACCTCAACCCAGTTTAGGTGCCACTAAATACACCCTGCTATACATAACATACCCACCTCTCCACCTCTGTCTTTTCCATCTCGCGCTGCCCCTCTGCACCACGACCCAGCTCAGATGCCACTGGTATATACGTAACACACTGCTATACATAACATACCCACACATGCACACCTCTCCACCTCCGTCTTCTGCTCCCAAATCCCGCTCAGATGCTACTGGTAAATTCCACACAACTTATTTCCAACTGCATCATCTAGTTTAGATACTGTAATTTAGATGACATAGTATTTGAAATATGATTTAAATATGTGATTGAGCAATTCTAACTGAGCTGTCTCTCGTACCCTTGGGTGGCAGGTGACTTGAAGACCTCAACTCCACTCCCTGTAGACTCCAGACTCAGACCCGGCCAGAGGCCCCCACACAGGTGAGACAGGTGTTCTGCTCATAAGCAGCCAATAAGAAACGTTCATATCAGATTGACAGGCGTTCTACCCATAATCAACCAATCAGTAACCTGTGAGTGTTCCACCTCTCCCAATCCGCAGCTCCATTGAGAGTCAGGAGGCGGAGCCGCTCCCCGCCATCAGTGAAGGGCCACAGACGGCCACAGACAGCATCTCCCAGGCTTCAGCAGATCTGCCCGAGTCCTTCAACGACGAGGTGGATGTGGACACCATATAGGACCTCCAAGCTACCTTGATCATCTGAATACCTCTGGACTGAATGGGCCTGCATAGTATCTGCTGGAAGCCATTGGGTTTTTTGGTATTTAGATGTTTTTTAAAAACTGTAGCAGAGACGGTAGTCTGGGTTCTCTGGGACCTCTATTTCAGATCTGCTGTGAAGAGACAGTGCTTGGTTTCTTTGAGCTGATTAGTGGGTTGTGTGATCTCCGAAGGTCTTGGATCTCTGCAGTGGAAGCTGTCTCATGGCAAATCAAACCACACCACAATCATCACCACCCTCAAACACCACAGAGGAACACCAGGAATGGCTCTTTGTAGAGCTAGCTCTCAATGGTTGACTTTCAAAGGCAGGCGGTTGCAACGATGGAAAAGTTAACAGAAAAGTTTTTTTTTTCTTGCGCACAGTTGAAGCAATTCCACCTTTTTCTTTTTCTCAGCCGAGTTATACATAATAGGAAGGATTCATGAAATGGAAGGGCATCTTGTGTTTTCAGGCCTTCCAAGATATCAATATGTTTTTTGTACTGAATATTCCAGAATGGTGGCAGAGATGGTGCTCTAGAAACATTGTCACTCTAGAATCTTTGGTGCTCTAGAATATTTATTTATACTCCACTGGTCGCAGCTGATTATTATGTACCGTTTTTTTTTTGTAAAATTATCTTATTTATCCTACATGGCTACCCAGATGTAAAGACAATAAGGAACATCATTTAAAAAATTCCTTTTTATATTGTGAAGTGAAAGCCCAACCGGGAAACTCCAACTCCCATTGACATTATGACACTCCACACTCCACAGCACACAAGTGTTCACTGCACACAATGAAATTGCATTTATGCCTTACCCGTGCTAGGGGGCAGCCCTCAATAGCGCCCGAAAGTGAGCAGTGCAGTGGGACGGTACCATGCCCAAGGTACCTCAGTCATGGATGATGGGGGAGAGCACTGGTTAATTACTCCCCCCACCAACCTAGCGGGTCGGGAGTCGAACTGGCAGCCTTTGGGCTACAAGTCTGACGCCCAAACCGCTTACCCATGACTGCCCTATTTTATATTCACCCACCCCACCATTTACTGTATCTGTATAATATTGACGCATTGTGAGGTTCATTTGTAATTTTTTACTTGAGATTTATCCTCTGAGGGGATTTATTTTCTGATCATCAATAAGCCTAGTCTTCTCTTTACAATTTTATGGTTATGGCATGCCGATTTTATTTTAGAATATGCATTTTTGTTTTTCATGCTGTAGGGCACAATGGTTTTAAATATGTTTTCAAAAAGCCTCTTTGGTTATACTGTACTGTACATCACTTCAACACAGTCCTGCTTTAGTTATGTTGGTTTAAGATTTTTGTTGGCTTAAAGTAAATATTGCCATGGCAAACAGGAAACATACCTGGAAATGGCTTGCGTTAACTTTTTTTTGTTTAGTGGTAAGATTTTAAGTAGCTCCAGTCCCAACGACTGTTTTTCTTTTCAGGCTAGAGCAGGGGGTGGGGTGTTGGATGGGGTTGGGGGTTTGTGGGAAGTGTAGTGTGAATAACTTTCATATCTTTTATTCTCTGCACTTCAGTCCTGCTGTCCTGGGTTGGTAGATTGATTTGACGCAGGCCCGCTAAAAATGTGGGGGAACTTGAGGTTGTTGTGTCGGCCCAGGGAGAGGGTGCGCCCTGAATAGAGTCTCCTTTGCATTTTACTATGTTATGAGGGGGTGGCATTTCAGATGAGCTTGTCATAGCCCAGGCCAAGACTGTCAACAGGCTTGATTTGATGCACCAATACACCACATCATAGAGCACACAGGACATGACGAATGCACTCTTTATGACAGAAATATATTTAAGATGTTATTTGGTAACACTTCCAAATAAGGGGCCATAATTAACAGTAAAGTAGCTACAACCTAATACTTAAGTAAGGGTTAATAATCATTACTTAATGCCACATTAGACACATATTAATTGTTATTAATGCATTAGTAAGCAGTTACTTAACTATTAGATAACTATTACCTTGTGTTACAAGTTAATAGCATATTATTATTTAACTAATAGATAAGTAAGGGCACAGTTAATAGTTAAGTAGCTATCAGGTCATACTTAACTAAAGATCAAAATTAACACTTACTTAATACAAAAGCAAGGCATAACTAATGGTTAATTAATACATAAATATTGGGTTTTGGGACCCTTATATTAGAGTTGGCTGAGGATAACTAATGGTTAACTAATAGATAGATATTGGTGTTTGGGACCCTTATATTAGAGTTGGCTGCGGATAACTAATGGTTAATTAATCGATAGATATTGGTGTTTGGGACCCTTATAATAGAGTTGGCTGAGCATACCTAATAGTTAAGTAATTAATCTACTGTGACATCTAGTTTTCACTCGTTCAAATCACTTTAATAGTGGCAACAGGAGCCATTATATAGCAAGGATTGGACGTACACTTCTCAATGATGGTGGGATGATGAGATGTAATTTTTTCATGTACCACTTATTAAATTTAATGGTAAAAACCCTACAATAAATGCAGAACATTATGAAGAGTAATAGTTTTGAAGCAAAACTAAACCATTCCTTTGTGATAATTAGGTTAATGTTTGAGAATATTAGCTCCAAGAAGAGCAGTGCATGATGGGTACGCAATCTATAGACAACAATAATTCGGTATTATTTAATCATTAGATATGCCTTACTTTTGTATTAAGTAAGTGTTAATTAAGGTCCTTAGTTAAGTATGACCTAATAGCTACTTAACTATTAACTGTACCCTTACTTATCTATTAGTTAAATAATGATATGCTATGAACTTGAGACACATGGTAATAGTTATCTAATAGTTAAGTAACTGCTTACTAATGTTTAACATGTGAATTAATAACAATTTATATGTGTCTAATGTGGCATTAAGTAGTGATTATTAACTGTTACTAAAGTATTAGGTTATAGCTAATTTGCTGTTAATTATGTTAATTATAATTATAGATAAGGCCCCTTACCATGTGTCTCAAGTTAATAGCATATAATTATTTAACTAATAGATACGTAAGGGTACAGTTAATAGTTAAGTAGCTATTAGGTCATACTTAACTAAGGACCTTAATTAACACTTACTTAATTCAAAAGTAAGGCATATCTAATGATTAAATAATACCGAATTATTGTTTCTCTATAGATTGCTTACCCATCATGCACTGCTCTTCTTGGAGCTAATATTCTCAAACATTAACCTAATTATCACAAAGGAATGGTTTAGTTTCGCTTCAAAACTATTACTCTTCATAATGTTCTGCATTTATTGTAGGGTTTTTACCGTTAAAACGAATAAGTGGTACATGAAAAAATTACATCACATCACCCCACCATCATTGAGAAGTGTACGTCCAATCCTTGCTATATAATGGCTCCTGTTGCCACTATTACAGTGATTTGAACGAGTGAAAACTTGATGTCACAGTAGATTAAATACTTGACTATTAGGTATGCTCAGCCAACTCTATTATAAGGGTCCCAAACACCAATATCTATCGATTAATTAACCATTAGTTATCCGCAGCCAACTCTAATATAAGGGTCCCAAATATCAATATCTATCTATTAATTAACCATTAGTTATCCTCAACCAACTCTAATATAAGGGTCCCAAAACCCAATATTTATGTATTAATTAACCATTAGTTATGCCTTGCTTTTGTATTAAGTAAGTGTTAATTTTGGTCCTTAGTTAAGTATGACCTGATAGCTACTTAACTATTAACTGTGCCCTTACTTATCTATTAGTTAAATAATAATATGCTATTAACTTGTAACACAAGGTAATAGTTATCTAATAGTTAAGTAACTGCTTACTAATGTTCAACATATGCATTAATAACAATTAATATGTGTCTAATGTGGCATTAAATAATGATTATTAACCCTTACTTAAGTATTAGGTTGTAGCTACTTTACTGTTAATTATGGACCCTTATTTGGAAGTGTTACCTGTTATTTATGTAGCACATGAGAGAGAGAGTGTTGACATTGACCCTCAGTTTGCACTTACCGACACACTACAGCGTTTAAGAACATTGTACTTCATCATTGTCTCGGTCAAATGCTTAGCACACACTCAAAACGAAGGTTATGTATATAACCACGGTTCTATGAGTTCCGGATGACCGCCAGAGGCGGTGCTTTCAGCACTGAATATTCATCTCACGGATGACGCAGGTCGAGAATTAGTATCAACAAAGTCACGTGACCTGGGTGACGTCACCAGTTGACCCCGTGTCAGGGGTTAAGATACTGGTGAACCCAGGAAATGACCTCTTGGCAAATTTTCTCGAACACACTCCGAGTGACTGCCAAGCTCTGGCGGTCATCCGGAACTCATAGAACCGTGGTTATATACATAACCTTCGTTCTATTTCGTTCCGTCTGACCGCCAGAGGCGGTGCTTTCAGCACTGGATGACCAATACCAACAAAGTCATGAGGAGTGCTTACCCGCAGTCAGAGTTATTGTGGCGGGCCTGAAACCACCGCCGTTGCCACAGGATTATGTGGAACAACGTTGAGCCGATAAAATCTTGTAAAAGTGCAGCTGGACGTCCATGACGCTGCGCTGCAAATGTCCGAGAGGGGCACGCCCTTCAGCGATGCCCACGAAGCAGCCATACCTCTAGTAGAGTGTGCCCGAACACCTTGAGGAACCAGAGAGTTACCATGCCTGTAGGCATACAGAATGGCATCCACAATCCATTTGGACAGTCTCTGTTTAGAGAGTGCCAGACCCCTCCTCGGCCCTGTGTGACACAGGAACAGGGCGTCACTTCGGCGAAAATCCGCCGTACGGGATGTGTACTCCCTGAGGGCGCGAACTGGACACAAAAGTCCAGAGCCCCCATCCTGATCCTCCGTAAACGCCGCCAGGCTAAGAGGTCGGTTGACAAAATTAGTGGAGAGGGTCTTTGGCAGAAACGACGGGTTAGGCCACAAGGTGACCCCAGTGTCGCCAGGGTGCCATCGCAGGCAGTCCTCGCTGACCGAGAGTGCATGCAGTTCACTGACACGCCTCGCCGATGTAATGGTCAGAAGGAAGGCGGTCTTCAAGGAGAGCCAGGAGATGTCCGCCGTCGACAGGGGCTCAAACGGTGCGCTGCAAAGGGCCTGTAGCACCAACGACAGGTCCCACGTGGGCACCCGACTCCGTCGAGGGGGCCTCAAACGGAGTGTACCCTTCAAGAAACGTGCCACCAAGGGATGGGACCCCACCGTCCTACCCTCAACACGGGCATGACGGGCAGAAATGGCTGCTGCATAGACCTTAATGGTGGAAGGAGCAAGTCCCCTATCAAAGAGGGACTGGAGAAATGATAAAATGGTAGGCAGGGGGCAGTCCGTAGGCTCTGCTCCCCGAGGCAGACACCAGTCAGAGAACAAATTCCACCTGTTGGCATATAGGGCAGTGGTGGAGGGTGCCCGGGAGTTAGCAATAGTGTCGACCACTGCAGGAGCACAGAGCCCTAGCAGGGGGTCCGGCCCTTGAGCGGCCACACCCAAAGCTGTAGCCGGGCTGGACACGGATGCCAGATCTGGCCCCCCAGCTGTGACAGTAAGTCCGCTCTCACCGGCAGGCACCAGGGTTCTCCGTCCAGGAGCTGGAGTAGTGTGGGAAACCACACCCGACCCGGCCAACGAGGGGCCACCAGCAGCAGCTCGTGGTCTTCCAACGCTACTCTGTGCAGGGTCTGCACGATCAAGGGCAGAGGGGGAAAGGCGTACAGCCGTCGGCACGGCCAAGCATGCGCCAGTGCGTCCTGTCCCAGGGGACTCGGACCCCGGAGGCTGAACCAGAGAGGGCAATGCGTCGACTCCTGGCAGGCAAAGAGGTCGACCTCCGCCCTGCCAAAGCGCTCCCAGATGGTGAGGACCACTGCTGGATGGAGCCTCCAACCCCCCGGATCGGGGCCCTGCCGGGATAGCAGATCCGCCGCCGTGTTGGCCACACCCGGCAAATACATGGCCCGCAGACTCAGCAGATGTCGATGGGCCCACCGTAACAGCCGGTCGGCCACTCTCAAGCACCGGCGGGACTTGGTGCCGCCCTGGTGGTTTATGTAATATACCACTGTAGAGTTGTCGGTCCGTACCAGGACATGTAGACCGCTCAGATGGGGAAGGAAGTGTCGCAGGCCGAGCAACACAGCCTGGAGCTCCAAAACATTGATATGCCACTGTTGCTGCTGTGGGTCCCAGCAGCCCCTGACCGTCCGGCACTGCCAGACCGCACCCCAACCGCCCAGGGAGGCGTCCGTGGTGACGACCTCCCTCCGGGAAGGGACAGCGGCCAGGGGAACACCTCTCAGGAAATACGCCGCCCTCCTCCATGGGCGAAGGAGCCTGTAACAGGCGTGCGTAACCCGCACCAGCCTGTGCCCATGCCGGGCAGGGTGAAGGTGGAGATCGATCACCCACCTCTGAAGTGGACGGAGGTCCAAGAGTCCTAGAGGCACCAGAGAGGAGGCCGCCGCGAGCATACCCAGCAGACGCTGAAACTCCTTCAGGGTGAGGGACCTGCCCAGTCTGAAGTGCCCAAGCAGCTGGCAGATACTGCGGATCCTGGTTTGGGAGGGAGTCGCCCTCAGCGACCTCGAGTCCAGGTGCATGCCCAGGAAGACGGCCTCCTGGCTGGGCATCAGAGAGCTCTTCCGGAAGTTGACCTTGAGCCCTAGGTCCGCAACATGTGCAAGTACCGTGGCGATGTCGGCGCGGGCCTGATCCTCCGACTGGGAACAGATCAGCCAGTCGTCCAGGTAGGGTAGAATACGCAAGCCCTGTGCTTGCAGTGGCGCCAACGCAGCTGCGACACACCTCGTGAATACCCGCGGCGCCAGAGAAATGCCGAAGGGCAGGACATTGAACTCGTAGGCCTGGCCCTCGAAGGCAAACCGGAGGAATTGCCGGTGGTGGGGAGCAATAGGCACATGAAAGTAGGCGTCCTTCAGATCGATGGACGCGAACCAGTCGCCTTCTCGAATGTGGAGCAACACATCCGATGTGCGCAGCATCTTGAATCTCAGTACCCTCAAATAGCGGTTCAGTGATCTCAAGTCCAGGATGGGTCGTAGACCGCCATCCTTTTTTGGTATCAGAAAATAGGTTGAATAAAACCCACCTTGCTGTCTGCTGCCGTTGACGGCGGATATCGCTCCTTTCTCCAGGAGGGTGCCGATTTCTCCCCGGAGAATGAGGGCCTTCTCCGGGCGGCCCATGGTGGTATCGATGACCCCTTGAAAGCACGGCGGTCGGCGACTGAATTGGATGCTGTAACCCTCTGCGAGGGTTGACAGCACCCAGGGGTCCGTGGTCCGCGTCCTCCAGCAGTGGAGCTCCTGGCTGGAGTAGCGGCCGACCGCCGGCGTGATGTAGTCAATGGCGCCCAGACCGCCCCCGTCGGCCACTAGGGGAGCGACGGGGGGCGGGCTGAGACTGATGTGTAGCACCGCGGCTCCGGGAGGCAGTGGAGCGGCGAAAGTCATCCACTCGTCTGGTGTCCCGCCGAGCACGAGGTCGAGACGGCGGAGGTGGTGGTGGTGGTGGCACGGGTCCCCCAGAGGCCGGAGCAGAGGCGCCACGCGAGTACACGCGGCGGAGTCCTGCATATTGTTGCCGGGCCTGCACCACTTGGGCACTCCTATCCAGGGCCTGCTGGGCAGCCTGGCCAAAGAGCTCCCCGGGCTGGACAGGCAGAGAGCGGAGCACGCGTCTGTCAGCTTCCGCCAGCGGGGACTGCGCTAGCCATATCTGGCGGCGGGCGAGGGTGAGGAGGGACATCAGCCGACCAAGCTCCCTCGACGAGAAGGCGAAGGCCTGGAGCACCGCATCACAGAGCTCCTGGGCCGTAGGGTCCGCCCCGTGAAGTGTCTGCGAGAGGGCCAACAGCAAGTGGGACATGGAGTTTCCCATCCGTCCCATACGCGCCGCCGTGTCGTATCCCCGGACTATAAAGTCGTCAGTCACACGGCACTGAGGACGAGGGCACCTGGCATCGGGTCGTAGAGCCTCATTGGGTGACAGGACCAGGGCGGCTACCGAGGGCTCGATGTTCGGCATACACTTCAGGCCGTAGGTGGAGGCGTCCTGCATGGACGCCAGGGCCCTGCCATCCTTGTGGAGGTGGGAGGTGCGTGCGGGGTTTACCCAACACCTCTGTAGTTCCGCGATGTACGGGGCTGAGGGCGGCATAGGTACCAGGGAGGGCGGTGCCGGGCCCCTGAAAAAAACACTATGCTGCTGCGGCGCCACAGAAGGCGTGTCCAAGCCCAGCCGGGCCAAAGCAACCTTCAGGGCCGGCTGGATCGACGGTCGTCCACTTTCAGACGCCTCTGACGCCTCCGCTGTGCCGTGGCTGGAGGCCATGGAGCCCGTCCGGGAGGTGGAGTCATGGTGCACAGCCTCCCCATATCCAAGATTCTCCGAAGCCTGGGTGGAAAGAACATCCGGATCCCGTTCCACCCCGAAAGGAAACAGCTGTGGAGGGGACAGTGACCGCACGCTCTCTTGGTCAGTCCGGGTGGAGGCGGGAACACCAGCCTCCAGTGCCGGAGGCCGGAGGCCTGTGAGTAGGGCCTTCAACGACTCCATGTCTGCTGCCATCTTGTCGACCTTAGCAGCCAAGTCATCTGGGCATCGTCGCTTAGCGTCCGTGGCAGGCCGGAAAGCCACCCCATGGCGCTTGCCAGGCTTCACCGCAGTATCCACCGACGCCTCCTGACCTTCTGTGGGCATGGAGGAGTCAAGGTGAGGGTTCATCGCTGCTAGCCTAGTCTTGCGCACTGCCACACTGAGACAAACACAGTCAGCGCATGCCATGTCTGTCAGGCCCTGACGTAGATGCTCTAGTCCCAGGCAGGAGGGGCATTCGCGGTGGCCATCGTCCAATGCAAGAGGGGCCTGGCAGGAGGCGCAGGAGAGAAAGGCCTCCATGGCCAGCGGAGAAGTCAGCAGTCAGATGGTAACTCTAATCTGACAAAAAACAAGCAACACACAACGGGGCGAGAGCACCCCAGGTGAAAACAATAATGAAATAATAATAAATGACACAACCGGGAAGTGATAACAACCGGGGTGAACACAGTGCAGCGCAGGTGACGCTAACGGTGCGAGGGCCCCAGCGAAAACACACTGGGCACGCTAATCGCAAACCGTATACAGACAGGCTATACAAACAATAAAGCCGCAACGTCTACACAAGCACGCAGCACAATAAGCCGAGGTCACATCGGATGCTGCAGCAATCGCTCAGCAAACAGTAATTTCCAGCGGCGAGAACACCGGGGAAAGAAATCGAAAGGAAATGACAGTCCACTTACCTTAACGAACGTCAATACCAGGCAGGCAGTCGTTAATCTAGGCGCACCGCGCCACCAAACTGCAAGTCCAAATTCAGTTGCGAAACACACCACTGAAATAATAGGTTAACAGAAAATAATTGAACAGAACACGGCCTACCTTCCTTGGTTGAGGCCGGTGTAGCTAGCCAGGTGGCTAATTGCCAGCTAGGTGGCCAATTGTATGTCAACCGAGCGGACAACACTCAGTCAAATCAAACGAAAAATATATAACATAAATAATAGCAATCGACTAACGCCGTTTCGTGGGGGGTGATAAAAACCACAGCCCCAACCCTTTGGGTAGGAAACGAACAGCGCGTTAGTGGTTATAAGCAAAAGCGCTCAAACAAACAACTCGAAACCTGCTTCTCGAGAAAATGAAAGAGGTCATTTCCTGGGTTCACCAGTATCTTAACCCCTGACACGGGGTCAACTGGTGACGTCACCCAGGTCACGTGACTTTGTTGATACTAATTCTCGACCTGCGTCATCCGTGAGATGAATATTCAGTGCTGAAAGCACCGCCTCTGGCGGTCAGACGGAACGAAATAGAACAACAGCATCATGGAAATCAATGATCCCAGTTGCCTTGGCGTGAGGAATGTCTCAAAAAACGGGACTTCGAATTGTCAGCCTCTAAAATCTCCAAAAATTCCATGCTCCTGGACACGGATGTTAAGGACACAAAATCTGTGTCCAGGAGCACGGATTTTGCCAAAATTCTGTGCTCCTGGACACGGAATTGTTTTCTGTGTTCCTGGACATGGAATTGTTTTCCGTGATGGGCACACAGAAGTGCTTTCTATAGGCTATTACCACAGCAATTTAAGTTGTGCCCTGACCAAAACATTCCCTAACCTTAACCTGTCATTAAAGACATATTTTTTGAGAAATACCTTTTCCAGTTGGTTGCTAGGCTATCAAATTCATATAATGATTGAAAGAAAACTAGCTGTGCCCAGACCAAAACAATCCCTAACCCTAACCTGTCAGTAAGAATTTTTTTTTTTTTTGAGAAAAAATATTTGAAATGAGAAAAATCCTGAGAAAACACAAGACTGTGGAAACATAGAGCTGTGGGATTTTTTGGAGATCATGTTGGAATTGTAGATGGTATGGGGCAGTAGCTAGGACACCTGCAGCATGATGCTGCTATGATGTTGACATGATATAATTAAAGTACTGATTTTACGGGCAATGGTAATTCTGGTATAGAGGAGTGTTTGCATTTGAATATCTATTCTCGGTCGCGTTAGTTTGTCTGTCTGTCCGTCTGTTTGTCAGCAGGATAACTCGAAAAGTCAAGCACAGATTTGGATTGAATTTCTATGAAGTTGTTGGAAATGACAAAAGGAACAAGCAATTATATATTGGTGGTGGCCGGATCACAATCCAGATCCAGGAATTTTTAAAAGATACTTCACCATTGTGGGATAGGGTAGAAAGACTTGAAAAATATTGGGGTGTAACATAGTCAATTGCTCTTTTTATTTTTTGAAAGTGTTTTGACTATTTTTTATGATAGGACAGTGAAGGAGTGACAGGAAGCGAGTTGGAAGATAGAGAGATGGGGAAGAGTCGGCAAAGGACCTGGGCTGGAATCGAACTCAGGTCAGCCGTGTAGCAGACGAGTGCCCTGCCGTTAGCGCCACTGTAGGGCCATAGTCAAATGTTCTATCAAACAGCTTCCTTGGCGGAGGTCTGCACTCTCTGAGTGCATTTGTAGTTGATTCTGAATTTAGCCTGTCTTTAGAGAAGGAAGGACAGCACTGGTAGTTGCAGTCATCTGAACTTGATTGCTGCCTGTTATTACCTAAGGACCAACTCCTGCCTACACACTTCTGATCTGATCTTATAGAAACTTCCTTCTAGACACAGCCAACATGCAGCTCAGATGATTTGCCAAAACATCTACTCATTCTTTTCCCATACAGCTTTGCCTATAATATATATTATTGCTACGTATTGCATTACATACGAATATTATATTTGCATTTCCAAGGGTACATGAATCTAAGGAAAACGAGTTCATAAGTTGTGCAGGCCAGGTGAAAGAACAAAGGCTTTAAAGGTAGTGTACATCCAGCACACAATTACAGACCTGTTCAACCAATCTCAATACACAATGTACATACTGCATGTCCTTATGACCTGGCACCTTAGTTCCATGGGGCTGTGCAGATTACACATTAAGGTTTAATATCGTTATGGTCTGTTTTTTCTATATCTGTTCAATACACTCCTGTTCCTCCTTTTAAGCTTGATCTGTGTCAGGCCTATGCTACAAATTCGGTTTTGTAAGTAAGGATTATTTACATTTGTGGAAACTGCAATAACTTCGATGGCTAGTTATAGTCCTGAATACCTTCTTCAGATACATTTTAGACTACCTTCAAGTGAATGGTTGGTGCATACAGACACCTCTTTCAGCAGATGGCTCAGCCACTGGATTGGCCAAGTTAATAAGGACAGGAGTGTTTGTAGGCGGGATGGGCCAGCCTTTTTCTCATCACCATCTCTTCTGTCTGGCAGCTCTTCATACATCTGTGATGTGACCAATAGATGCATACAATGTTCGGTTTTACTTGTTTTTCTACCTGTCTGAAACAAATCACTTTGTAAAGAATTTCTCTACTGCACCAGTCCTGAAATAAAGCAATGAAGCAGTTAAGATTTTGTGGGCTCATTGGTTTTTCAAAGGATCACATATACACATGAACTCATCATCTCATCCATGTCTTTATTTATTGGAACAAAGAAACACTTTAAAAAAAAAGTTCATTTTTCCCTCATCGAAAGTACATTGTTACAAAGTACTTGTACAGGTAGAAAAAACATGAACATTATTGGGTCGAAAAAACAAAAACAAACATTTCGGCAACACCGCAAACAAATAAAATATGTACAACTATTTATAAATACCTCTAATAATTTATCTCTAGGCTTGCACACACAGTGCTATAATACAGTGAATGACCACATTGGCAGATAAATACATTATTTTATTTTACATATTCTTTCTTTTAAAAAAGGACCTTTTTGAGGAACAGAATTATTGTAGGCACCCAAGTATCGTAGCTCCATCTGAGAAGAAGCAGACTCCGTAAAGCCTTGCATATACGTTTGGTTCTAAACAAGTTTGGTTAATATATCTGGAATGTTACATTAGCCAATTCTTTAGAGATGGGAAGAGAGACTGATCAAGAAAAGGATGGGGGCGTTGGAGGGGAAAAAAGAAAGGGGTAGCAGAGGACAAGAAGAATGTGTTCGCTTCCGTACTTTAGTGCACATTCAGCAATTCAAGTGTTGTACAGTAGCTCTGTGTGGAGCGTCTAGGAGCCCAGTTCCAGGGCCAGGACTCTGGACCTCCTGAGGGCTGGGAGACACACTGGTCACATGACCTGCTGCCCATTTCCAGCCCAAGTGAGCGAGCATATGTGTGTGTGTGACGATGGCAATGGCTTTGGTGTTTTCAAAGACAATTCACAGGTGGGTTTTTTTGGGAGACATGTTCTATCTGATGGCAGCAAAATGAACTCAGTTCTTTGTGGTTCGTGCTAATCATGTGAAGCTCATCGGTATGCGTTTTAAAAACCTGTCCACATTGGTCTGGCTGTCCACCACGTGTCCAACATAGTTTCAGGACTATGAGGTTGCACACACTATGCTGTGTGTGTGTGTGTGTGTGTGTGTGTGTGTGTGTGTGTGTGTGTGTGTGTGTGTGTGTGTGTGTGTGTGTGTGTGTGTGTGTGTGTGTGTGTGTGTGTGTGTGTGTGTGTGTGTGTGTGTTTCCTCTTTGATGCTGGCTGGCTGGCTGGCCTAGTTCCTCTCCCCGCTTGCCTGGACGGAGAATGGCATGCCCTGCCGCTGCAACAGGGTGGACGGAAGATGATAAAAAGGGTGGACGGCGTGGCATAACAGGGTGGACTATATGGCATAACAGGGTGGACGGCATGGCGTAACATGGCTGACAACATGGTGTTGCGTAGTGTGTAGTATACGGCATGGCCAGGCAGGTGGTGGAGAGCGAGTGCTCTTCTCACTCAAAGTCGTCGTCGTACTCGTACTCCTCCAGCTCCAGGTTGCAGTGGGGGTTGGGGATGTCGAAGAAGTGTCTCTTCTCCCCCGGCAGAGCCAGGCCCCCACACACCTGTTCATCATCCATAGGCTCCGCCACGTCCTCGTAGCTAGAAACACCAACACACACACAAACTCTTGGTTAGTCTAAGTCATGGATTCCCAACTTGGAGTCCACTAGACATTTTTACAAATGTTTAAGGCCCACCTCTGTCCAAATAAACAATACAATTCAAACGAATAGTCAACGGCAACAAATAATATTTAGCTTTTTAGAAAATGACTTCTGGCCCATTTGGAATACCTTCAGCTCACAAATTTGGTAATCACTGGTCTAAGTATTATAAACCAAAGATGTGTAGATGTGTGCAGTATCATACTGAATGTAAGCTTTTACGTTGAGTTTGTTGACTCTACATTTACACCACAGAAATATGAGCGGTGCCTTATGTAAGACATACAAGTTATTAAGTTTGTCAGGTCTACATACACACCAAAGATGTGTGGCGTGTCTTATGCAAGCCCTTATGGTAATCACTGGTGAGGTGTTTATTTTTTCATGTAAGCCAAGTAAAACCAGAGGGTTGGAATAACCAAAGGGAATGAACAGGAATTGAACAACAGGTAATGGGGTTTCAGATGAACCACTGAGCAACAAGGGACTGGGTTTGAGAAAAATCCATGAGGGGCACAATAGCACACAACAGAGGGGGAAAATGCTTGGCCAGTTGTAAGAGTAACAGCACTGAGCTCTCGAACGCACGCACGCACACAGCAATGCAAGACATCAATGCAGAGAGAACAGTCAGGAGAGAGTCAGAGGAAGGATGACATGGCGGGCAGCAGTGGCTGTAACAGGAGTGACAGGACTGGAGAGGAATTGAAGAGGAAGGGCTTGAATGCTGGAGCTTTGTTTTGTTTTCCACCCAGGGGGTCTTACCTGGTCGCTCCCTCCTGCCTCTCACTCATTTCAGAAGTCGGGAGGGCTCCTGGAAACCAAATCGCCACACAACACAGCCACCCCGTTAAAGACTGGACTGGCCTTCTACCAAAGATTCTCACTTTGGTAACCAAGATGAATCACACCACCAGTCACCAATGCAACAAAATGGAATCAAGTGCCCGGTCTCCTAAACGGGTACGACTTTCCACTGAACTCCATTCATTCTCCTAGTCTCCTAAAGGAGCATGGCTGCCATAGGATAGCAGCTTAGAACCTTAGGTCACATGGTCTATGGAGTTTCTCCTGGAATCCATCTCTACCTTATCAATCGTCTCTGCTTCTACTACAACACCCACATCCCACCTGGTCCCATCTCTCCAGCCATTCATTGCAGCGAATCAGAGGTGCCAATGAGCCCATTAGTCAAAGCCTGTGAAGTTTGTGTGCGCATCAATAACTCAATGTTGGAGAACCCAGTGTGGAGACTGGAGAGGTGAAGGGGTCCTTACCCGTCGTGGTACTGCTCATTGGCCGTCTCCTCGGCCACCAGGATGTCATACTCCTCTGTTGCGTACCGCTCCCAGTCAGAGATCTCCTGGCCCTCCGTCTCAGCATCCTGCAGACACACAGGCACTCATTTAACTTAACCACCACTTAGCAGATTCTGTCCAAATAGTAACACAGAATCTTAGCAAACAGGTGCTCTGCAAAGAGATGGTGGCGCATTCTTACCCTGACAACGGAGAAGGGGTCCCTCTGTTCATGGTCCAAGTACTTGTCTATGTTGAAGAATGTGTCGAAGAAGATGTGCGACAGCTTGCACCTCTTCAGGTCCCGGAGGGTAATTTTCCCTGCAGGTGAAAAGGGGAGTGAGTGAAAACAAACATGACTAATTGTTATTCTAAGACCAATCAGTGAAATTAGAAGCAGTGTTTCCCACAGAAATTTTGGAAACTATGGGGGCAGCCGGGGGTTTTTTTGTCCGTGGGGGGGGGGGGGGGGGGGGGGGTCTTTTCACAGGCCTTTTTTTGGGGGGGGGGGGGGGGGGGGGGGCTTATTCACGCAGTGTAAATGCAAAATGGCAAAACAATGAGTACAGTATGACATTGGCGCATGGAGAAACTATAGGCCTACGCCTACAGTTCAGCCATTTATATTTTGAGAAATAAGGCTACATAATACACATGCAGGGGTCTATGTAATGAAAAAAATAATACAACAAAATAGGAGCAGAGATAAGAATTTAAGATTGCTGTGAAATTGTTAACGCATAAATAAAAAGGGTAGGCTATGCCTTTTCCCCACACACACATTCTACATGAGGGGTGCTGGTCACAGGGCCAGTTTTTCAAAATTCCTCCCATTAAAAGGGCTGAACAACATATTACACATTTATGTCTATATTCACATTCATTACACATTCATTTCTATATGCAGCCCGATGTCTCCTCTGCCTTGTCAATGAAGGCCTGTCACCTAACTCATTACAACTGTAAAACAAAGCCTGGGGAGTGTTAGTAAACTCATCCCAACTGTCCCTTCTCGGAAGGTTTTTTTTTTATTGCTCCCAAACCCAAGTTAACTACAACAACTTGACAAGGCTTTTGATCCCTCTCTCTTTCAAGCACTTGTGGTTTTCTCTATAGAATGTATTTACTCCAGGAGGATTTTTTTTTTTTTTTTTTTTTTTACATTTTCGGAAACTATGGCGGCCAAATTTAAACTATGGCGGGCCGCCATAGTTTCCTCAATGTATGGGAAACACTGTAGAAGTGTTTGTTTTCACAGGTGGTACCAGTGATGGGCACTGGATTAAAACCTTGAACAGCATGCCCATTTATTGTATAGCTATATAGTAGTAGAGTACAGTAACTTTGTTGATCCCCGGGGCGAAATCAAGGCAAGAAATATACAGAAGAAATATAAGCTGTAGCTATAGTGATTGAATTAAATAAATATATAAAAAAAAGGCTTTCCTTTAACCTTATACATGTAAACGAGGACAGTAACAGATTTGGAAGTATGTGTCCACTCCACCCACCTTGGACCTCCGGCCTGACGAGGTCGAGCATCTGGCAGAGGCAGTCCTGGAAGGGCAGCGGCTCGATACCCATGCTCTCCAGCTTCTGGCACTGCTCCTCGTAGAAGTACTGCAGCTCGAACATGGACAGCACCCCGTCACCATCCAGGTCCATGCACCGGAACCAGTACTCTATGCTGAAGGGCGGAGCAGATAGCACAGCAACATCACACACTCATCCGTTTACTGGAAGTTTCTATATAAATCAACATGGGGCGAATCAACGATGTCCCAGCATGGTCGGTCAGAAAGGTCAGGTTATTATTACCAGTATGCTACTAATATGCTAGTAATGATCATCCCTCAGAGTGAGGGGGACCATGGGATTACTCTGAACGCCATCTATTTTTTTTTTCCTTTTAAATGTTTTAAGGTACACTGTGTAGGATGGTGGGCAAAACTGTGCTGCCAATCGTAATTTTTTTCATGAATATTCACTAATAAACTAATATTTACTAGTATGACTATGACCAAAGTACAATAAATGTCTATTACTAGAAATTCAAAATGGTGGACATGGAGACGATCCACCTTTTCATGAACAACAAATGTGTTTTTCCCGATCAGAATGAATACTTGGTATACTTAGTACATGGGCAACATGATTTTTGGAAATGAACTGCTAAAAATATTACACAGTGCACCTTTACAAATGCATTTCACTACATTAAAATTCACAATTGAATTGGTTAACCCCCAGTAGTTTATGTCAATGGGCCTTGAGCATAGCAGGCATGTATGAGGGCAAATCAGGGCACCTGGTCTCTGTCCTCTTGTCCTCCTCAGAGATGAGGAACCACACAAAGTCGGCGTAGTTGAAGCGACTCTCTCGGTTGACTCTGCGGTCCCTGTACAAGACACACATACAAAATGAAACCCTCACCTTCTGTGGCTTGGAAAGTACAAGTAGAAGAGAAACACGAGCTGATGTGAGTTGCTCAGAAGTAGTCAGTGTGTGTGCAGTGCTTGGGAGTGTGTAATAGGGCAACACAGAGCAGAGGTATGAAGCAACGTTTATATTACCTCGTCACCGCTCCGGAGAATATCCTCTCAATCATGCGGTTGGAAATGGCTGGTGGAGGAGACAAGAGAAGGAGGAGAAAGAGAGAAAGAAGAAGAAAGGAAGGGGGTTGAATGAAAAAGCCACAGCCATAAAAGTTTCACCCATCATGGCTTACATATGACTTTCAGCCTCGGTCGTGCTGCTCTACTCCAGGTTATAAATCCCCCACGTCCAAAAAGGCAATATAGGAGGGTGTGCTGCACAACACTCTTATTCTCCGCGACCCCACAAACCCCTCCGTCTTTTGCCTTTATCGTTTCCATACCCGCAACACACTGGCCAGGCTTCTCCAGGGCTATATGGGGTTGACTCGGGCAGACACTGCGTCATACTTCCCTCAGGAAGAAAAAAAAACCTACACACAGGGAGCCAGTTACTGTCCCTATTGATCTGCAGGCACTTCTCTTGCCCCACACAGGCAATGGGGCAGAAACATGAGCTTTGATGTAGACCAGGAGGAGAGAGAGAGAGAGAGAGAGAGAGAGAGAGAGAGAGCGAGAGAGAGAGAGAGAGAGAGATAGAGAGGTGAAGCTTTTTGCACTAGTTCTCTCGCTCTCTCTCTATCAGTGACACTGATGAGATCTGTGCGAGTACTACACTGCGATACCACATGCCATTTCGGCCTCTTTTACAAAATCCAGTCATTTTAAGGAAAGAAAAAAGGTTGGCCATAAAACATGAATAGAAAGTAAGAAAAAAAAGGAGGATTGCTGGTGGGAAGCCTGTGATAATGGAGGACAGAAAACAATGAGGATCTAAAAGTGGGTTGTGGGTTCGTTATTGAAACCTGAGGGCTCTGTGAGGTCTGTTAAGTGTCATTACCGTGGTCGCTGTGGCGTGCCAGGTCCTTCTGGTCAATGAACAGGTCATGGTCCGTGTCCAGCTCCCAGAACTTGCAGTAGATGACGTAGAAGTGTTCGTAGGAGAAGTACTCAGTCAGCTGGTTCACGTCTTCCTCCTCCTCCAGCAGAGCCACGTTCTACAACACAGACAAGACATACTCTCAAAACCTTTGGAAACAACTAGACTAGATGGGGCAAATGTCATGATAAGGAAAGACATTCATCGCCATCGGAGGGTCACATGACCACGCACTTCAACTACTTGGATATGAGGGCATCTACAAAATTATACATTGGCTAACATTTTCAGTATTTAATAATTAAATGTGTATTAAACCATTACATTTTAACATGCCGTCTGAGACGAAACATATAGTTTAAAAGAAATTGCAAAGTGTTCACAAATGCAAAGTGCTTACATTTACTGTAATCATGGCACAATTGTTTTTTAAAAAGTGGCCTACATGGAGTACAGTTTCATGAGAGGTATGTGGTTTTGCCTGCTGGCTAAGGTTGGATATTAATGTCAGCAGTGTTTGAATGTTTACACAAGACACATCAAATTCAAAGTGTCATTGGTTTATCTATGGGCCACAATGAATGAGGGGGCGGGTCGCATGTGGCCCCCAGGCCCCGCATGTGGCCCCCAGGCCCCGCATGTGGCCATCCCTGAACTAGACAGTCCCTCCAGTTTTCCGCGATTCAGCGATCGCGTGGATTCATGCAAATTCAATGATATTCCGCATAATTTCACGATGCCACGTAATTCCTGTAAAGCCGCATTTTTCCCGCAAAATTTCCCCTTTGTCCCCTTCAACATTCTGTGGAGTTTATATTGATTTATATTTTCGTCAAAAAATAAAAATGTGACTACAATACCACCGGAGACGAAAACCAATAGGAAGCATTTTTGTTAATATGTCACTGAAACATTGACAAATAATTGCCTGCTATTTCGCAAGTCGCGACCCTCATCTCAGCAGCTCCGTGTCTCTCTCCTCCCCTCCCTCACACATAGCCTACACGCAGGCGTCGGTGCTGCACAGCCGTGACCTTTCTTTAACAGCAGTAGGCTAGCCTACTTTTCAGTGCAATCCTGGCTGGAAAAAGTATTGTTGCCCATTTATCCATGACGAAGAAGTGTATGCAGTCATGAAATAGTGGCGGTGCTGTCGCACAATAGCAAACATCTTACGTTACATTTTTGCGCAACGTCTCCACTCTCCCCTGTCGCTTTCATGCGCATGCTACCCGACGGTCGTTGTCTGATCTTTTTTCAATGTTCGCTATTGTTTGTAATTTAAGGGTCTATGTCTATTCTGATAACAATCACTGTAGTGCCGATCGCTAAGGATTCGATCGGAAGTGTGGAGTTTTGCAACTTGTTTCAGTCAAGGACACCGAGATAGGAAGTGAACGGCCCTTCCAAGCTTTCACTGTGTTATTGCAATAAAGTCTTGCGAATCCATGCAACCATGCACACAGCCATGTCAACGAGAGCGTGTATGCCATCACAACTTTGCATCAAGCAAATAATATGCAACAGCTTGCAATACGAGCACGAGAGAGAGAGAGAGAGAGAGAGAGAGAGAGAGAGAGAGAGAGAGAGAGAGAGAGAGAGAGAGAGAGAGAGACGCGTCTTCCAACAGGTGACATTGTAACGCTTGCATACAACCTGGCTACTGTACCCCGCGACGCTCTTCATTAGCCTACTGGTAGGCTATACCCACAAGTATTTTTTCATAACGCGCAGTCCCGTTTTCCCCCGAAGTCGTTCTAAAATATCGACAGAGATTTAGGCTATGAGTGTCGCGGCCATGATTTTTTTTTTACACATTGGACGCACTGGCTTATAAGACGCTCTGGTAGTTTTTGACAATATTTTATTATTGTCAATATTTTATTATTCTATTATATAGGAAGTGTGTTTCTGAATCTCTCTGTCTTTTGTCTTAAGCCTGCTTAGACTGATTGTGGTTTTCAGTTACCAAAAAAACCCAGAAAGGGGTGCAAAATCTTTGCAAAAAATGAGAAAATGCCGCAAAATCTTTGCAAAAAATGAGAAAATGCCGCCACAAAATCAGACATTTTGACCGCAAAAATCACAAAATCCCAGCGCAAAATCCTGGAGGGACTGACTAGATGTAGGCTTATGTTGAGTGTTGTCATGACAAGGGTGCAATCTGAATTTGTCAAACTGTTAATCCATTGTGTGATACCTATTCTACAAAGAAATAATCTAACTGATAAAGCACTTTAATGACACAGACACTTAGAATCTGGTAAACAATTCACGCTAGATCCGGGCACATGTCGACTGTTGATGAAATGGGCCCCAATAACGATAACAATCTGAATTTCTTTAGCACATTTCACACAAAGGCTTCACAGTTTGACGAAATAATAAAGATCAAACTGATAGAGTCTATTTGGCAACGTTGCCAGGCACCAACGCACCAACACCACTTTTGCCGATAGCATCTCAAGTTCCTGTACGTGTCTGACTGAAGCCCTACGTTGCCTAATAGCAGTGATGAAATGCCCTAAACTGTACATCAGTCAGTAACGATTCCCAGTAACACTGCTCTCTCCGTTGCCAAAGTGCCGTGTGTAATGCTGTTGACGGCCTCACCTGTAGAAAGCTGCTCTTCCGCAGCTCTGAACAGGTGATCTTGCCCGACCACGACCTGTTGACGTTATAAAATATCCTCTGGGCTACCTGTGGACAGAGAAGCAAATTACACTCAAACAGATGGTTTTACAGGATTTAATTGCTCAGGCATGAGCAACTACAGTGAAAGAAATGAGCCAATACACTATTCTATGCCAACTTCTTAACTGAGTTCTGTTTTCTCCTCCTGGGACATGCATTAAAATGTGTATGGAAAAAAAAGAAAGCTGGTGAAATGTAAGGAGTAGGTGAGCGTCTGATCGAGTAAATGTTATTTTTGGATACATTTATGTCCAGAATCTATACATGCAATTCAGAATGTGCATTAAGAGCTGCAATCATGTAGTTGAAGTGGTAATTGTGCAGCGATGCACAAGAACGTCACGTAGAGTGTCTTACTGTGGTGATGTAGCGAGAGTGGAAGTCGGCCGCTTCTTTCAGAAAGGCCAGGCCAGGGTGCGAGTTCACCACATCCTGGATGAAAGACACAGAAGAAACCATGTCACAACACTTCCCCTTCACCTCCCCCACTCCTACTTTAACCTTGCTCACTCACTCCCTCTCGCTCTCTCTCTCTCCCTCTCTCTGTAATGGACACCTATAAAAAACCCTTCAAAAGTTTCAATAATTCAAACAGTTATGAAGATGCAAGAAAATGAAAACCACTCATTGGTTCAAATGTTAGATCAATATGTGCGTATTATCTGTACGTATGGTTTTTAACAGTATTTGGAACCAAAAAAAAGGGTCATTCACTTGAGTCCCTATCCCCCAGAGGACACACACACGCACACGCACACGCACACGCACGCAGCCTTAATGAGGCAGCTGTGGCGTCCTGTACGTGTATGTTTAGATGTGCGCCATGCTAAAGACATTGACGGCCGTGTGTGTGGAACAAAGGGAGGTTGTGAGAGAGGGCAGTGCAGCGCAGGGCTCTCCTCTCCTCTCCTCTCCTCTCCTCTCCTCTCCTAGCAGGGCTCATTTCCCATGGCGGCCAGCCTTTTCATGTGGCTCGCTGAATAGTAAATCTCCTATACATCCTCCCATACACACACACACACACAGCAGAAAATGAAAAGCAAAACCTTTCTATTATTACTCCAGCGCATGTTTTTTCTTCAACTTACCCCCCCACTCCTCCTCCCCCCTCTCCTGCGCTCCGCATGAAAGTGAGATTCTGACATGTGCACGCATGCAGAGAGGTGGCAATAAAATTAATACGGCTTATTTTTTATTTTAGAGAAGGGGGCGGTCTGGCTCGCCGATTGTGTGCAGCCAGCTCGTGTGTATGTTTATGTGTGTCCGAGTGTACTTTTCAATATGTGTGTGTGTGTATGTGTGTGTGTGTGTGTGTGTGTGTGTGTGTGTGTGTGTGTGTGTGTTTAAGTCTTGGTGACCTCCTTCTCCCTCCCTCCCGCTCGTCCCTCGTGTGTCGAAATTAAATCATAGCAAAACACATAAATCAGCGGCGGTGCTGTGTAGCGCGGTGCTGAGCGGAGCAGGCCGGGTGGGGTGGGGACAGTCCCGTCCACTCCGCGGCAATACTTCCTTCATTCATCACAGCAGTCAGGACCGCTTTGGCTGGAGCCGCGCTGCACTAATGAAAAGACGGGGGTGGGGTTGATGGAGAGAGAGAGAGAGAGAGAGAGAGAGAGAGAGAGAAAGAGAAAGAGAAAGAGAAAGAGAGAGAGAGAGAGAGAGAGACAGACAGAGAGACAGAGAGGCTAGAGAGAGAGAGAGAGAGAGAGAGAGAGAGAGAGAGAGAGAGAGAGAGAGAGAGAGGGAGAGGGAGAAAGAGAGAGAGAGAGAGAGATGGGGGACTTGACTGCACCCAGCCGCCAAGGGCTCAATGACGCTGCCGCCGCCGCCACCACCACCATCACTGCCCAAGACGCCCACATAGACCTGAATATGGATGACGCGTCCATCACCAGCGCTGGGCATGATGGGAGAGGCGGAGAGGCCCGCATGCGTCTACGGAGCACAACTTAAGGACAAGTTGCCGTTGCCCTTGCCCCTCGGCCCTCTGACGACCCTCTCCACTCTCCACTTTGGCTCATTCCCTGATGTCTAACTGTCTAATGTACCCACTCATAATCTTCCCAAAAATACCTTCTGGTCTCATCATCCTACAGAAATGGTAAGAAAACAACCCTCAACTTCAGGTGTGTTTTGATTGGGTGACTGATGATGAGTCAGAAATAACATTGGGAAAGCTGAAGACTTACCTAGAACTGTTGAGCAAGTTAGCCATTAAACGACCATTTCAATAACCATGCGTCATACTAGTGGCCAAATGTCCAAGCTAGCCAAAACAGGATGAAGAGGTCAGTGCCCAGTGCCTACGCGTTTATTTTTGTTCCGCGAGCCGGGCACCCTATGGTGAGCGGTGCTAGACACCTGCTGGTGTTGCCATATGCATTTTAACATGGGAGAGTAGCGACTGCGGACCTAGGCTAAAAATACAGACATCCGCAGCATCCGCAGTGTGTTTGCAGCAAAATTCTGTGTTTTCCCCATCGAGAACAGCTATGTCTGTGTGCCTGTGTACAACTTCATACACTGTAAACCCTATGGCCTTTCAGATAGTGTGTGTGTGTGTGTGTGTGTGTGTGTGTGTGTGTGTGTGTGTGTGTGTGTGTGTGTGTGTGTGTGTGTGTGTGTGTGTGTGTGTGTGTGTGTGTGTGTGTGTGTGTGTGCAAATAAATACACATGCAAGTAGACATTTTAGCTTTGTGTGTGAAATTGTGACAGTGACTTGAACGTGTGTGTGTGTTTCAGGGATGGAGACAGTGAGCTCAGCATGCCAGTGTGACCTGGCAGTCCTGTACGTACCTGAAGGAATGGCTTCAAGTCCTCTTGTTCCAAGTAATTACAGCTAGGCTTGGCCAAAAGGTGCACAAATTTGGCTGCGTCGTCGTGACAGGTCTGCAGCGTTCTGTAGAGAAACGAACAGATGGCAGGGTTAGGACTTTGGAGAGGAACAGAAAAAGAGAGGGAGAGAGAGACAGTGAAAAAGAAACAGAAATAGAAAGGAGACAGAAAGAAGGGATGCTCAAGAGAACAAGGGAAGATGGAAGAGAGATGAGTGAAGGGAAGGGCAAAAAGGAAACAAGGCAAAGGAAAATATTTGGCTTCTTAATGTGCAAGTCTCTGTCCCTGGTTGACATTAGCTTCTTAAAAAAGTCTCAGCCATGTATATGGGACCATGACCAAGGGCGTCCATGGGATGGCCGACTTGATTCCCCTCATGTCTCTGGGTGCTTTGAGAGTAGCATGACACGACACAGTCAATTAACACAGTCCAGCATTCGGCTACCAAATATCCTACAAAAATGTTCTCCATTTGCGGACATGCTAGTGAATGGCACACGGAGCCTGGGGGTGGTGGATGGGTGGCACTGGTTAAAAAGTGCTGGGGGAGGACGACAAGGCGATGACGTGAGCAACAAAGCCCCCCCATTGTACTCACTTCCTCCACATCGCCACAAACTTGTGCACGGAGACGAATCCCGTCCTGTCCCCGCCAGCCGCGCAGAACAATGGGGCCTTCCAGTAAAGGGGGACCTCGCACGCCTGCACACACACACACAGAGGGGGTTGGTGTTAAGGCTCTGAAACCAGCTATGGCACCATTATAGCAGTATAGTGCAGTAGAATTACACTCCTGGATACAAGACTAAAATAAGTCAGAAGGGGAACATAGTGATAGAGACACAGAGGACAAATGGACAGAACAAGAAATTTTAGCTAACCCCTCTCTGTCTCTACGTGTTCTACAAACACAGAAAATAGAGCAGGCAGGCAAAAGAAATACAGAGACACAGTAACAGAATGGAAAAGAAGCCGCAAAGATGGTGGGAATAGCAGAAAGACGGACAGATGGATAGATGGGCTAACTCGAAAGAAATGGGATGACTAATCACCCATATGATTACCATGTGAAAACCCTTTACAAAGATGAGACACACTTTTCTACTCCTCAGCAGAGTATACATCATGTTTTGTGTGTGTGTGTGTGTGTGTGTGTGTGTGTGTGTGTGTGTGTGTGTGTGTGTGTGTGTGTGTGTGTGTGTGTGTGTGTGTGTGTGTGTGTGTGTGTGTGTGTGTGTGTGTGTGTGTGTGTGTGTGTGTGTGTACCCTGCCCTTTCCGATGTGAGTTGGAGGTGTTGTTGCAGCCAGGTCAGTCAGGTGTTGTGGTGTGGCACATGATTGCCTCCATTCTGACACAGTGCAAACACGCCGGGCTGTGGAAAAGAGCTCTGGATTGTGTGCATGTGTGCTTATCTGTGTTTGCACTGATAATGGAGCTCACCCCCACCTCCAGTCCCTATGGACCAGCCTTCAAGCTGCTGTTGGAGGGGAAGGCCCCTGCAGACTCAAGTTCTCTTCAGGTCACATACTGTGGCACACTGCGGGAGCTGGGATAATATTTTTCTAATGGTTAGTGGAGTGAAAGGTTGCATGAACTGACAGTGTGTGTGTGTGTGTGGTGATGAGTGTACGTACCCAAGTTAAAGAGTGTGTGCGGAAGAGAGACTGACATGGTTAGAAAGATCGAGGGAGGATGGGAAGGGGTGGAGAAAAAAGTTTGAGAGTGTGCAAGAGCGAAAGCGAGTGTGCGCATGAAAGAAACAGAGACTGAACAACAGTGTGGGGTGGGAGAAAAAGTCAAAAAGGAAGGCGAGCGGAAAAAAAGGAGAAAATGTCCCTCCCTCTCCGCCTTGTAAATAGTTATGAGCGTGCGCTAGCTAATTACGCTAATGAAAACAATTTGGCGGGTGGCAGGGGAGGGCTAAAGACTTCGAGAGCTGTAGCACGTTACAAATCAAGGGGAGAGAGACCCTTACCTTGGCCACCAGGCCCATGTCCTCAATGGTGGCCCTTTCATTGGGGAATTGGGAAAATATTTTCTCTATCTTGGAAATGAGATGGTCAATGTTGAGGTTGGCTTTGGGTTGTCCCCGGGGGAAGTAGAACTTTGGCACGCTTTCACTTCGCGCCGGCGTAATGGGCTCCTCTTTCTTGACCTGGGCCTGCCAAAACAGACAGAAATAAACACCGTCAAGACTCACAGGGGTGAGTCCCCCTCACTCACACACACACACACACACGCTCCCATTACCACCCCCCCACCACACACACTCACATACAGTCACACCCACTCATAAGAGTTATGGTTGCTCAGCAAATTGCCCCTCTATGACCCTTTTCCTTCCCCATCCTCAACACACTTGCTCTCCCTCTACCTTTCTCAATCCTACCCAGTTCTTCCCTCCTCACCAACTCCCAGCTCTGCTCTGACTGGGCTCAATTAAGACGTGTCAAGTGACACTGGCATGTGTAAAATAGACCATTAGGACCCATTTTGCCAGGCGCCAGGATTGAGCATGAGGCCCACCTCCGCCCCCCAGTGATGGACACCGGTACGGGCTCAGGCTTGGACAAGTGGCGCGCCCCTGTTCGTCTGGGCCTCCCAAACCCACATATGCCTTGCAAGAAATTAGGGGAAAGGCCTAACTGCCTAAGCTGTGGAGGTGCTGATGGCTCAGACATTTTGACAAATACTTAACTGCCCAAGTGCAGGAAACGTGGGAGGCACAGTGTGTTTTTGTTACGGGCCACGTAAATACTCCTAAAACAAACTTTGCTCAAGCCATTGGCCAATGCAGAGGTTGTCTGCTGCGAGTATGTGCAAAATTAAAAAAGAAAAATCCAACTTGGTGCATGTGGCATATTGAAGATTGGCTAGGCATTTCAAATGATGAAACCTCAAGCACTGTCATTTATAACCAAAGCATAATGACACAACACCGTTAGAATCAGCCACTGATCTCAGCTATGTCCATGACAACGGCTAAACTGATAAAACTCAAACAATAACATCCTTCATGGCTTACGAAAGTGCCATTACATTTCACCGCAAACTTGTCAACGGAAGAGCTGTTAAAATCTCCTACTGCAAACCGTCGTGGCATCCAAGCAACATGTACGTAAACACAGTCCACAGGCCTGTAAGGCTGTCCTACCTGATAGGCATGCAAGCCGCCATTCAGTAGAGGGACGTCATCCATGTCCTCTTTATGCTTGAAAAAATGCACCAGAGACCACAGGGGCAAAAAATAACAAGCCATTGCCAACTACCCCCTCCCCACCCCCACATGCTGAAAAATGAAGAGAGAAACACCCTGGATGATGTGTTTTTAAGTAAGCATTTTGAGAGGAAGCCACAGCCGTAACAGCAGCAGCGGTAGAGCCGAACGGATGGGGTTAGAACATCAGAGCAAATAGGGCTCTCTGTGTGGACGTGCATGTGCATACGCAAGCGAGCATGTCTAAGACGGCCTCTGTTTGTGATGGGGAGGGGCTGGAGGGAGCTCGGAGAGGAACGAGATAACCAGTGACACTGTGTCCCTTTGACCACAACAAACAGTTCTCAAACACTCAAATGGACGCATGCACGGAATCAAATGGACACACACAAGCACTTAAACACACGCACACACACAGTCTCTTTGACCACAACACAACAGGCCCTGGACTACTCCTCCTGCAGCAAGTAAATGAACTTTAATAACTTGGCTGCGAAGGCTCAAGTGTGCAGTTCAAAATACCACACGACACCAATTAAGCCGTTTTGCCAGCAGGAGCAGTGCTTAAAGTTTGGGCTGGCCAAGTGGCTCTGGGCTAAGTGCTGCTCCACAAACTTGGAGGTACTTCGACTTACTTTCACTGACTTTCACTTTTCAAGACTCGAACCTTCTGGCATATGCAAGTTTCTTCTACGGGTTCTTTATAAAAAAAAAAAAAATTATATATAATAATATAATAATGGACATTTATGTATACACTTCTTATACAAAAGCCTGCCAGCCTAAAAACCACCATGCCTCTCCTCAGGACCATGTACAGAGGCATTGGCATGGAAAAATCTCCCCTCCGGCACTCGTATTGAAGGGACCTTGAGCAGAGCCACCAGTCAGGAGGCAGAGGCAGTCATCTGGGGCCTTTAGGAACACACACCTGGTGAATACTAGCTCCGGACAGGCAGGTGAGAGCAATTAAATTCAAGCTTATTACAATTCATGTGAAAGCTGGCGCTCTGCCAACCAGCGCACTCTGATCATTCGATAAGGCCAGTAGGCTCTCGGGCCCTAGGTCTTTCAGGGGGCCCGGCCGTGTGGACGAATCTCTGGAATCTAATTCAGAGGCTCAGCTAGCAGCTGTAACATGACACCAGAGGCATGTGGCAAGGCTTGGGGATGGGCAGTGGTGGCAGCTGCAAGGTGGGTGGAGGCCAACGTGAGGGAGACCCCCGTGCCGCTTTTTGATAAGCAGGGAAGTGGTCATGGAAAAGGACGAGGAATGGGACCTCTAGTATGGATGGGGCGAGTGACCAGAGGCCCCATCCAGACAGATTTACAGTATTGATCTTTAGGGTGAGAATGTCTGGATGAGTGGTGGAGCAGGGCTAAAAATACCCATCTCAAGCCAAGTCAAAGATTGTGTAGAATTGGGAAAAACATTTGGGACACACTTCACCAACGACAATAATGCAATTGTCTGTCCGAAATGGCTGGATACACACAAAAGACCAATGTGAATATGTACAAGAAACAATTACAGAATGCAAGCTATTTGGCATTTGCAAATTTTAAGGTCAAACTGGAACACATCCTGAATGGAAGCCCAATAGCCCAAAAATGTTTAGCTTTATGAATAATTAGGTTTCAGACTTTCAGAAATTAAACAACTTCTGGAGACTTAAAGCCTGAAGGCCCAGGTTTGTTGAGGTTTGCTTTCAATCTGCTTCCAATTAGACTTATTCCAATGGGCTGGTTTTAGCAATTGCAACCCTTTGCTATCCTTATGGCTCTACACCTAGACTTGTCCGGGGAAGGAAAGCATAGGACAGGATACATGCCAAGCGCTTCAGCATGTAGAGTAATTGGCAAATGTTGATACCTCTAGATAGATGGCTATTATTATGGCCGGATGGGCAATGAATCTAGCCCCCCATACAAAGACTCTGCCCCCGGTTCCAAAGCCAGGCATGCAGAGTCACTGGCAGTAGGTTAGTACCTTTGGTCCCCCCACCCCGGCTATTACGGTGGAATGAGCGATCCATCTATAGCCTCACAAAGGCATCCAGCCTGTTGTGCGAGTGCGCACTAAAAACAGCCCCGTGTGTTGAGACGAGACATGGCCGCCCAGCATGCCAGCTAGTCAGCCACTGTTTACACAACCAGGGAATCTCACAACTCAATCTGTCTGGGCCCTGATATTCAGTACGCGGCCGCCATGGCGTTCTCCGTTACATCACACCCCGTAGCTCGCACACATAAACACGCGGGCGCCCTTTGACGTGGAGGAGGGCTCCGGGCATCGCACTGGCACTGATAAAGATGGCATGTGTGCATGAGAGGGGGGAATCTCACTTCGGTCGTAGCATAGCTAGCAGTCATAGACTCCCAATTGTGACTTTTTGTTCCCACCATAAAACTACTCAGCAGGGGGAGAATGGTACCTGCAGGTGATGAACAGGCACAACAAAAGTTAACCTCGCACAAAGTGCACTGACAAAACCCAGAGCTATGGAACAAGACCATGGGGCCCATCAAACAAGTACTGGGCCTGGGATCCTTATACGGCTTCTGGGCCTTTCTATGGTCATTTTGGGCAGCTCTTTGATGTGCCCCTGTGTAGCGTTAGCGCTCGCAGGGAGCTGGGATGCTGTTAATCTTTGCCTGGGACTCTCGGCGTCAGTCATGTCTATAAAAGGGAATGCACACCTCCTGCCTGGGAGAGAGCGAGCAGGGGATCTGAATCTCCCCTCCTCTCTCTCACTCACCAACACCCCCTCCCCCTTCCCCAACTCTCCATAAGCTTTGCTTGCCCACTTGTTCTTGTCCCCCCTCTCCCCTCATCCTCCCTTGCATACCCCCCCTTTCCATGCTAAACATTTGTAGGCTCCTGAGCCTAGCTGCTAATCCCTGCGACATCCCAGCAACACTCACAAGAATGCCACGGGGACGGTCAAACTGGCAAGGGCAGCCTGCTCTGCCCAGCTCAACTGCCAACTTTGCCGAGACCAACCAAAAGCACAACTCCTGCATACAATTGTACTAGTCAAGCACTAGTCCAGGCCAGCACACGCTGCCCATCACAGACAAAAAGATGTGGGTTAACAGGATAAATACAAGTTAAAAGTACAACACAGAACAAGAAACAGAACAGCCCATACTAGAAGTCTCTATAATCAGCACAAATTGGGTGTAGGACTTATGTGCAAGTTAGCCATAAGGGGATAAATAAAATAAAACCAAATCAAGCTAACACACGGCCAAATAACTGTAGGAGAGCACCTGCCTGTCCCTGCTGGAAGGCACGCAGCCTCTTCTTGAAGCGTGACGGCAAGACAAAGTCACATCCACGGGCCAGGAGGGCAAGCTCCTTCCTCAGGTCCGGGTCCTGCCGAAGGGACAACTCCTTCATCCTCATCTTCCTCCTCCTCCTCCTTTAACCCGCAGCTGCTGTTCCTTAACTTCTTCCTCTTCTACTTGTTCTGCTTCCGTAACTACAGTTCCTAGCAGAGAAAAATGTCCAGACCACACACACAGTGCACACAGACAAGTGGCCAAGCTTAGACAAAACTGAGCGGCGTGTCGTCCGGGCGCAGGATTCACCAAAAGCTCTCGACAGACGGTGAGGGTGCAGGAACAGGAGGTGGCGGAGGTGGAAGAGGGGGGTGGGGTGGGGTGAGGTGCAGGGTCCTGCTGCTACAGAAGAGCTTTACTGTAAACAGTCCTTCCAGCAGTCCGGCCCGGGATAATCTTCCTCTGTGAACTGTGCTGCTGCTGTCTGTCCTCAACACAAGCAGCAGAAAACAACATATGCGCACTTGTGCGTCCCGACACACACCAACATACACAGACAGCGAGCTGCTCTGCTCTGGGTGCTGAGATTCCTTTAGCGCAGTGTGTGCAAAAGGCTTGTTAGCGGGGTGACTGAGGGAGCGGCTGAAAGGGACCGGCAGCTGCTGTCCTGAGCCCCCTGCAATGCTCCCACAGACTGTTCTGGTCTGCCTGCCCCACCATGCAATGCATCCCATCTACACTGCCCGCCTAAGGTCACACACACACTAACACACACCCTGAAAAGTCACAGGGGAGATAAGCGCGTGTGTTAGTGTGTGAGTGTGTTAGTGCGTGTGTAGGAAAAAGTGGGTGGGAGTGGATCTGCCTTTCCAGTTTGGATTCCACTACACTCACACAAGGTTATGTAAAGAGACAAACCTGTTGTTTAGGAGCCTTTTGTGTTTGAAGGCTAGGTGGTTATGACTGCATCTGCCACATCATGGTCATTGCCATGCAACCCTTTGCCCTACTCATTTTCCAGAATAATCTGTAGGCGAGCGCATACAGTCACTTCTGGGGGAACAATATGCTGATAACAAATGCCACTGCTGCTTAAGGAAAGCTGTCAAATTCAGACTTTAAAAGACCAAAAAAACCTTATTAGTCCTTTATAAGCACCACAAATGATGCCTTTTCAGGGAAGGGAATTATTCAGTGTTTTATGTAGAAAGGCCTTGATTTTACCAAACTTTTTCCTTTTTTGTTTTCCGTTTGTTCAGAAACCATAATCAAATGTTACTCTCTCAGATACCACGTTCTGAGAGACGCACTACCATCCTTGCTACACTGAATAAAAAACACAATCTGGAGAAAGAAAAATAAAAAAGAAAAGACAGTGATATGGCAAGCACAGTGTATGTGGACCGCCTGTGGACTTTGTTTATTTTGCCTTCCAAGTCGGCGGCTTCCAGCCATTCCATATCTTATTATAGTTGACAAGACTTAGTCGGTGAGTGCTGCCTGAAGGTGGGGGAGGTGTTGAATTCAAAGAATGACGGCCGCTGAACCAGTCTCGGACTATTAAAAGCCCCAAGATGCACTGTTTGGGCATCGCTACGAAACGGGAGCCGCACAAAACAGAGGTATCTTTAGTTGCCGGCAAACATCCGCTCCCCCGACTGACAGCAATTACACCAATTCCTCGGCAAACATGCTGATCCAAAGAAACCCAAGCAATAGTAGGGTCTTTTCTTGCCCATTTGTTTTGGCTCACACATACCTGCAAACAATTGTTATTGCTTTCAAAACAAGCTTAATTAGCAAAAAAAATGATTTGGACACACGCCAAACTACTAGTGCTAAGAACAAAATGAAATAAATAAAATAAAATGCTTCTGTAAATTGCTGTATAAGCTACTACTCCGCACAAAATGAACAGCACAGCAAACTGTTTGTGGAACTGGTGAATAATCTGTCTATAAAAGGGACACATCACAAGCCCAGTGCTATTCTTTTCAACTCAGCAGTGAACAACTACACACGTTACACACTGCCAGGAAGAGGAAAGAGTGCGCTTTTCAGACAGCAGCCTGCTTTTGATTTCACCATCTCACAGGCTTTAATCGTCCAGCTCACTGGTCAACATGTCTGATATAAACAGAACGTGCAGACGCTCACAACGAAAGCACGGGCCAAAATAAACGTGCAGCTGCAAGTTTGATGATTCTGTTATTCTCTTGCTGTTGAACTTTGTGGGAAACATTTTCCAGCCTCTCTTCCTCTCTCTCTTTTTTCTTCCTCCGTAAACAGCAGAGGGGGGCAACATGATGACGAGCATCTCTAACTGAAGCCCTCACAAGAGACACAGACAGGGGTCCCCTTCCCATGAATGTTGGCTCATTGTGCATGTAGTGACTTGGAAACGATGGCGGACTGGTACCGACTGAACGAATAGGCCCACACGTCTCCTCTATTGTGTGAGCGTGAATGCATGTGCGCGTGTGCGCGAGCATGGAGGGTTTCGGACAGATAGTTTCATCAGTTCCAATGGTGCCACTCCTAACAGAGCAGCTGTATGTGCTGAACAAACAATGATGTTCAAGGGCCAAAGTGGGGCGGGTTAGTGCACCATCCAACCCCCCCCCTCTGTTATGCATCTGGAAAATGGGGACGATTATGTGCTGTGTGTTTAAAACATTGACTGTGCTAGGCTATATCTGGCATGGGACAATACACGTCAAGTCCTTTTCTTAAGGAGAACTATGCTACACATTTAACAGATTTCATACACTGGTCCAATCCAAACACTATTAATATCCCTATCCCCAACCATGAACCTGATACTAACGCCCCACTGTGTTTTTCAGCATGGTGTGAAAAACTAATTAACAATGTTAAGTGTTAATTACCAGCTGGAGAAGTACACTGATCGCTACTGTTGCAACAAAACGCACCAACAGTGGGTTGCATAGCAACGGCCACTATGGTGGCCATGCCATCACAGTTACAGTAGTTCAGTACTTACACCTTTTCCTGGAGCACCCACCTTAATTCTGAGCAAGACCACGCCATCAGAGATTCTGCTGTAGTTCCACAGTTGACTTTGCCATATCACACTCATACTCCAGGGGGGGGAAACACTGTATTGAAGCTTCTGTATAAGATTCAATAATAAATAATAAGAAAACTTTAATTTCCCCTAGGTTATAAACTAAGACCAGTTAGTGACTAACAACCTACACGGACACCAATGCAAATGATAATAAATGCACTGAGCACAGCATACCTGTGTGAGTCACGTACGTGTTTGCAATGCACCACAGACAAGGGTGGAGAGAGAGATAAGAGGTAGACACAGGCCAAATGCCACAGGTGGCCCATTGCATAAGATGAGCCGGAGTAGTGTGACCTGAATGACCGGTAACTGATGCTATGACATTAGTGGTGACAAAAACAATGCACACGCACGAATACCCCTTTTAAGGAGAAAAAAAAAGGTCATTGGTTGTTTGGGACAGGATTCTGTCCTGCAAGTCCTTGCCATTGTGAGTTCATCCACACTTATTCTTACCTCTGATCTGTCTGTGTTTTTGTGGAGCAAATCTATTGACCCCGCTCAACCCTCAGCCTCCCACTGGCCAGACAGCAACCATACATGGGGTTAGGGAACACATTGTTTGGCAAGGGAACAGCCTGCTTTAAGTCACATCAAACTTTACAAGAGAGGGATTTAATAGCATAAGACACGACCAGAACACGTTTTTGCCTTTTAGAACATGGAAAACTGGGGGTGAAGGCGTGAAATGAGGGGTAAATCTGTTGGTTTTTTTGCTTGCCCGTCAGACAAAGAGCTGAAAGGAAGTTAATCATTTATAAGTGTTTTAGTTCTTCTGAAACTTTCCTTCAGATTCCATGGATGTTGCTCAAATCAATGGCCGAGAGGCAAGCTAACAGTTGGTCTACATTTCGCAAAAACACAAAACACGGTCCCGGGGTAGATTTTCAACCGTCCGCTTTAATTTCTCCTTCAAAAAGTAACAACCTCACCAACAGAACTTTTGAGAAATGAAAAGCAGAAATGGAAGAAGTAAAAGGACGTTAGGGAGTGAGCAAACTTTTCCAAGATGGGAAAAATAACCCATAGGGTCAAGATGGATGTTGAAATCTACTTTTAAAAGAGCCACTTCTGGCTCTTGAATGTCAGTTATTTTTGAGACCTGACAATCATGCTAGCTGAAATGTCTGCAAGCATTTATTGCAGGACCACACAAACCCTTTGTTTAAAAACTGAAGCTGAACTATAGGTAGCAAAAGCTAAATCACTTTACAGGCATGTAAAGATTATCAGAATGAAACAAAACCCTTAATGGAACCAACTTCATGACAAAAAGACAAAATGTAGCCAATAGAGAAAAAAAAAAAAGATGAACTTTCCCCATCTTCATCGTGGTAGGGTGCAATGTTCCAGAGAGCAAGAGCGCTGTAGAGAATGACTGTAAAAATACCAGAGGGAGGGAGGGGAGGACTAAGGCAGGACACAGGCAGGCAGCCTGTCTCCACATGACCTGCTGCTCCTTCGGTCCCCACCGTTGCAAATAGAAATCAAAGACATCGCCGCACAATGACCTGCAACAACCACTTATTGTGACAATTAGGGGGCGCATGACCGAAGCCGCATTCCCCGGCACTGTATTACATGGCGGACGCATCCGCAGCGCCGGGCTCAGGGCACACTGCAGCGGCTGGCCACGGGGACGAGTGTTCTGGGTAGCTAACTCCCCTGTGAGGGGAGCGAGGGCTATCTTTGTCGGTGTCTTGTGTCAGTGTCAGGACCAGCTGTCTTGGGGGCTGCATTCAGCATGACGTTAATTGAATTTTTAACTAATCCTTTGAAGAATGCATTTGTATTCTGGAATTCCTTAGCCTGCCCCTCTCTGACTCTCTTAAAATAGAGCATGACTCCACACGGCACAACCGAATCCCTTTAATGCCCACTGACAAGCTGTGGAGCTCACGCTTGCTTGCGTCACATGCCAGAAAATATGAAATGTACAACAGTTGTCCCGTCTGCTGAACAGCGCCGGAGCAGATCGTCCAGCTCCAGCTCCAGCTCCAGCTCCAGCTCCAGAGAGAGAGAGAGAGAGAGAGAGAGAGAGAGAGAGAGAGAGAGAGAGAGAGAGAGAGAGAGAGAGAGAGAGAGAGAGAGAGAGAGAGAGAGAGAGAGAGAGAGAGAGAGAGAGAGAAAAATCAAAGCCTCTTCACATCTGTCAAAGCTCTCCCTCCACCCCATCTCCCAATGAGAAATCGTATTAAGCAGATGTACAGAAAATGGCAATGCTTATGACAGAGAGTCATTGCTAGCAGATGTCTCTCAAATGAAGGTAGGGGGTGCTGGTCTGGGGAACGAGGCCATTATCTAAAAAATCTTCAGAAACAATAGCTGAAATTATACCAGACTGTCCTTCTACTTCAGTTCCCACCGTTTCCCCCTCCTCTCCCCTCTCCTTTTCCCCCGTAACGACTACAGATCCATTATGCCAATCCATCTCCAGCAATTTTGCAAGCAGAAATTGGGCTGAGCCTTAAGTGTTTGAGTGGACGTTACACAAGGAAAACTTCTCTTCGGGGAGGGAGTGTGTGGGGCAGAGCAGAGAGGCCAAGATGAAAGCCAGCATATTCTCACTCACACACACACACACACACACGGGACACGTCCGTGCGACAAGGGGCCCAGCAGCAACAGCACCACCACCTGAGGCCCCAGCAGCTGCGCGGCATCCAAACAGCCACCACGGCCCTGTGCTTATCTGATCTGACCCGGCCCGACCCCATACCTACCTGCCCGGCCCAGCCCAGCATATCCCCACTATATTACACCAGTGTTGTAGCCCAGAAGCCCAAAACTGGCCTTCACCCCCCCTACCTAACCCTTCCACCTGGTCCTCCTGGAAGAGGGCAGAGGACCACAGAAGCATCTTGGCTGACCAGAAGAACTTGAAGGGGGATGATGACGAGACACTGTGTGATTATTCGTGTTGAGGTGTATCACTAACCACAACAAACAAAAAAAGCTGGAGAAACATTTACAAAAAACGCAGCATTTGCATTTACAGCAGAAAGCAACTACAATGCAGAGAAGCACATCTTCAAAATACCCTACCTAAATGATTGCATTGGTAACACAAGGGTTCAAGTTACTGAAGGAAGGAGATCTTTGACATCCTCAAGAGGACCCTGATTGGTTAGTTGGTTGCTGGCCGTCACACTGACACACAGCTGTTCTGACCGACGCAGGAGAGTCAGCTGCCTAGAGTCTCTCCAGTCACCAGGCCACAGACACCATATTGCCTGACGGGAATCTCTCGCACTACTTTGACTGCCAAGGGAGCCTGCCCGTTTGACCACATCTCCACAAGTGACATCCTTCTCTCGAGTACACATGCACATTAATTGCCTGTGGTGCATACACTTAACAATTTAGGATTAAAGTAAATCAAAGTGGATGGATAAGCCGTTCTCCAACTGGGTAACAAGGTTGCAACAATATTCAGCGATTTTCTATGACAGGCATGTTAATGCGAGTCTTTTACCCTACCTCACCTCACACACAACTAACTGAAGCTGTGCCCCAGCCGTACTACAAAACGCACACATGCATTAGGGCTGCACGATATATCGAAAATGTATTGATGTCACAATATCGCGGCTTGCAATACACTTGCAGTCTCGCAAAAGTTGGTTTATTCGTGATACCTACTTTTAAAATTTTTAATAACAGCCAATTTGGTGAAAAGATTAAAAAAGGTATTAAAAAAGGTTGACATTTTAAGGTGATGCTATATATTAGCCATGTTTTTTCCGAATAAAAATAATGTTGGAAATAAAACATTGCCCTTAGCTGTTTCATACATGATAAAGTGTAGAATGGCAAGTAGAGAGGGGAAAATATATATTAAATATCGCGAGTAATATCGATATCGCGATACACAGTCATGTTATTGTGTATCGCATATTTTTCTAATATTGTGCAGCCCTAACATGCATTCAGGACAGCAATCCCCCTGGAGATCGGCTCCACCGACATGAGTGACTGGCCACCAACACAGATGGAGCAAAGGGAAGGAGTGGCCCATTATCATTCCTGTGCCGATCACAGGCCCTCTGCAGCCTGCCCCATACACACAGCCTGCTGGGTGGGGTTGGGTGGGACACATGGAAAACATTTCAGTAAAATAGCCTTACACCACAACCAGGGACAGGCACACAGGCCCGCACGCACCCCCACCGTGTGATGGAGTGGAATGACACACACCAATTCAAACACAGACAGACATGCACGCATAGCTGGACTGACCAACACACATTTCAATAAAATAACAGTCATCCAGGGACAGGCATGCACGCACACATTAACGTTCATCAACACAAGGATGAATATGCACATGTGCCATTCCAGTATGGAGTGACCCACACAAACCAGCTGAAAAACATGCATGTGTGTCAGTGACAGACCTACTGCGCACAGAATGCGAACAGAGCAACACACACTGGCACGCACAGAAAAACATGACATGCTGTCTCCATTCTGCCCAGTCTAAGGTGGATGGTGGTAGGCCGGCAAGGCCACTCAGCATCCTCTTGTGGTAAGACAGGGGAAAGGAGATGAAAGCCAACAGTGGCTATTCAGCTCAATGGCAGGACAAAGAGCTGCACTTATTTTGAGGCATTCCCAACATGCCATTACAAAACTGGTGTGGGTCAAGGCCTGTGCTGAACGTTAGAAAACATGTAGCCTATACTCAGTAAGGATCAGTTCATTTGACACGTTAAAAATAAACTTGATCGCGCATCTCATTTGCCCTTTCGGCTTTAATCCAACCCATCAAAGAAAACCACACAATTAAAATCCACACAATTAAAAAGGCTTAACGCCAGACTGTCCCCTAAAAACCCAGCTGATCGAATCCTTTGTCTGAGCCCTTCAGGATGTGCCGTCCTTTCAATAGATCTCGTTCCAAATGTTATGCCGATGCTGACCAGGAAAGTAACAGAAACACTCATACCAGACACATGGCACATAAAAGTCCTAAAATAGAGACCTGGGCGATCACAAATTCTCATTCTTCTGCTTTATTTCTGTCAAAACAGACTTCTCATGATGCATTGTCAGTCTTGAATAATATAACACTGAGAAGAGGAGCACCATCATAGGCGCTCTGAAAGGGACGAATAAAATATCACACAGCAATAAGCTTAACCCACAGGTCAGATGAGCCTCCATCAAAAGACCAGACAAGAGCAAAGACAATATCGTTCACCAGACATGAAAAATCTTGCTTTCATGTCTGAGTAATGGGTGAAGGCAATCATTCAAGGAGGACATATAAAAACACACTCTAAAGAACGTCTCAGCTTACTGATTGAATGCAAATGTCTGTACCGGTGGTTCTCCCATGTTTTCGGTGGACAGACGGGTGCAGGGATGCACGATGTATCGGCCTTAACATCGGTATCGGCCGATATTTGACATTTCTCAACACATCGGACATCGGTCCGATGGGTAAAACTGGGCCGATGTTGACGCTGATGTTTTTTTTAATATGTTAAGCTTACAGTTCTTAATCTTATTGGTTCTGATATGTTTTTTAACATAAGATTGGACTTGACAGTGACTTTCATTGTTTGTCTTCTAGTTTTTTTAATCTAGTTTTTTCACAGGGAGTTAAAACATGTTTTGGAAATAAAAGAGGACATTCAAAATTCAGTTTGCATCATTGTCAGTCTGTATTAAGCTTAAATGTTATCTTTTCAAAAAATATATATATAAATAAAACATCGGTATCGGTTATCGGCCAAAATCGCATCATCAATATGGGATATTGGCCAAACATTTTCACATCGTGCATCCCTACGAGAGTTGCTTTTGCCCAGGCTGAATAGCATTCCTGACTCAAAAGGCCAACATGCTAGCTCCAGAATCAATCACCAGCACCTACCTTTAAGTAAGTACCCTCATAACCAGAGGTGGAAAAACCGGGGAGCAGATAGTAAAAACCTTGCCACATTTTTGCTCCTGCCCATTTAATGAATGAGATCATCCTAATTACCACATCGCTTACGTCAGATTGATGAGCTAATTACTGAAATTGCTTGTGAGAGCACAAGCAGAAGGAAAACCTAAGCAGGTCAGTTCAGTTTTTCCACCTGTGCCCATTATCATTATCCACATTGACTCCAATAGATGAAATAATTCAAGCTAGAGTTATGGAAAGAGAGAGATCAAGTAGTTAGAAGACACCAAATGTCATGTTTAAGTCATGTTGCTATTATTAATGGTGTATGTGGGCCAACTGTAATTCACGTTTGATATGATCTCGTGGGCTGAAAAAAATCCATGAACTTGACATGGGTAAGAAGATGGCTCCCATTCTATACCATTCTTTGGAGTTCACTGGTACTAATCATGCCAGTTCGTCCATGATGCCAACTGGAAGAAGCTTGAGCATGAGAAACAAATTAAATTAAATCAGGTCTGCCATTATTAGACAGTATGGTACATTTAGGCGTCAAACATGTTAGCTTGAGAAGTCAATGCCATAAGTTTGAAGTGGGAGGTGTGATACGTGGATCGAAGAGAAAACATGCACATCCAAAATGTACTGAGTGCTGGACTAAGAAAAGTAAACGGAGAAAACAAAAATAAAGTGGCATGTCATGTGGCATTTTGTTTCAGCAAACAAAACCTACCTTTGGCTACAAATACAACATCCAAAGGTGCATTTGGCATGTGAGGGGGTTGTATTAAACATGCACACACACCAGTGTGAGACAGGAAAGGTTACGCCATACCCTACATAAGCAAAGGCATGTATCGGGGACAATTAAGTACAAGTGCCAACGACACAGAACTACATATTCCCCTATTAATTGTTTCCACAAATGTCCGCAACAGTTACATCATACATACTCATATTTACATAACGTGTGACTTTTGCAGCAGCACCATGCATTCCACTCACTGAGGCAAGCAGTCTTACCTTCTTGCTGCTAACAGAGCGTCGCAGGGCCCTGCTTCCATTGGCCCCCACCCGGGCAAGGCCACTGCTACCAGAGGGCAGGGCCGTGGACGGAGGGTTAGAGTTCGTACTGCCTGAGGTGGAGGCCTTCTCTGACACACTCCTATTTCCTGGCGAGTTCTCCCCAAGCAAGGAGGAGGCACTGTTGTCTCTGCAGTCCCCTGAACCCATTTCGATGCTCTCGCCATTCTTTATCTTGGTGAGGTAGTCGTTGAGCTGGGCCTGTGTGTTGGGCTCACTCAACCAGTTCAGAAAGACTTCGTCCACCTTCATTTTGAGGACTGGCTGGAGGACTTGTGGGGACGGCATCTTTCCCCCACGCTCGCTCTCTCTCTCTCTTTAATCACAAAAGGATGCTCAGCGAGGCTATCTATTGTAAACAATGGTGGGAAACAATAAGCAAAAGCAAACGGTTAAAATATATCTAGGTCAATTGCGCACTGCCACAATACAATAAGCTTGTGGTATGGTCTGAGCTTGACACTGACAGTGGTGCAGAGCAGAACACTTCTAAGGTTCGAGCTTCCTTCAATCCTGACAAGCAGGGCTTGACACTAACTTTTTCGCTTGTCGGCCACTGGCTAGTGGTTTTACTGAGTCACTAGCCATCCAGCTATTCTACTGACATTGAAATATTTTTCTTTCTTTATCATGACGCAGTTCATCTAGATCTTCAGAAGATGAGGTGTTAAAGCAATCAAATGAGTGCATAGTGTTCTACATGGAAATAAATCAAACAAATAGAACTGAGTAACTGAGCTTTTTTGTACTTAAATAGAAACAATTGATACACAAGGTGTAAAATGCAGAATATTATGCTATTCTGATGTCATACCATTGAATAAGCTACCTGCCAAATTGGCTAGTGGCACTGTTGTTGTTACCAGCCACAGCCAAGTTTCACCAGCATTTGGCCGGTTGGCAGGTGCCAGTGTCAAGCCCTGCTGACAAGGCAGGTGCACGTGTCCAACGGTGACCACCTGTCATAGCAGTCCATACCGGGCGGTAAGGATAGCCATTCTTTCCCCATGTTTACCTTTGTAAGTTTTTAAACAAACTCCAACACACCAGCCTTCTTGTGAAATGGTTAATTAAAGTCCACTTTACAAGCGACTTCCCAAGAGATGTAACAACCAAAAGTCACTTTAAAACTACGGCTGTCAAACTATTCATGCACATAGAAATTGTTCCTTGTGGTAAATACAGGGATGGAAGGGGTTTAGAAAATGTGTGCATATGCAAGCAAGTGAATTGGTGTCATAACGCCAGCGACACAATGCAATAAAGGAAACTGACTCGAATGGTTTAACTATTTACGTAGTAGTCAACAACATGCCTCGCATCCCGCAGACTAACTAGTCATCATGTCAACATGCAAGCAAGCGTTTCTGTAACCAAGCGACTATCTTTCGAAATGTACATAGAGCATGGATAAGCAAGTTAGCCGACTAGATAACGCCATCGTCCATTGACAGGCTAACATTTTTAGCCATCAACTTGCTAGCTACATTAGCAAGCTAACGTAACACTGCAAAGTACCAAAAGCATGCATGCAATGGGACGAATAATTTGACAGAAAAAAAACATTGATGTGATAGGTAAGCTTGTGTTTCACCTTTTCGTCGACAATATGACACTGCCTTCACGAATTGAAGTCATTTGTGCTGCTTTGTGTCGCTGAAGTCCGCTCAGAATTTAAATTCACGTCTCCCCAGGTTACCGGGAAACCCCATTATCGCGAGAATGAGAGATATGACGTAGAGCTCCGTCCTACCCCATGAACTAAAAAAAAATGTTTTATTGTTATTTTGACTTTAGGTCAACTGTTTGTGTAAAATAGTGTTCGTCATCGGTAATATTGGCTCATTCATGTCAAGCCCCCAGTCGAAACCAAAGCTTACGTTTAATACAATAAGGAATCTTCTTGTTGTTTTTTTTTTTTTTTTTTTTTTTTTTTTTTTTTTGCTGCAACAGGTTGGCTGTCCCATGAATGTAGGCCTACAGTAGGTCTACATCCAATCTGTGAGGACAGAACACAGATGCTGGCTTTGCTGCACCCAGGCGACTGCAGCAGGGTATAGAGCACAATCAGCAACACACCGGTAGGTTAATGAGGAAAGGTAAGTTTTCCTGTATGTCTCTGACCTAATCCACCAATCTTCATATTAGTTTAGCAGTAGGCTATAATTGGATTAATTGTAGGCCAGGCCTATTTTAAAGGTGCACTGTAGGATGGTGGTCAGAGCAGCCTAGGCCTATTGCAACTACGCTGCTCACTGAAACTTTGCTGCAAATTCTCAAATTTGATCTTTTCATGAATATTTATTTAGTAATAAACTAATATTTACTAGTAGCCTATGACCAAAGTGCAGTACGTTTTGCAGCTGAAGATGTTCTGGAAATTCAAAGTGGATGACTTGCACCATGTATGAAAGGTGCAATTTTCCCAGTCACAATGAGTAGTCCTAGGCTACTTATAATTTGATGGTGGTGGTAAATATTAATGGAAAGGTAACATTTGGGAATGGGCATCATGAGCTTTGGAAATAAACTGCTAGAAATATTACACAGTGCACCTCTTAGTAGGCTTTAGTTAGAGGGATAGGCAAGCCACAACCTGCAACCTACCACGATGGCCATTTATAGCCAAAATAGCCTCTGACTTGTGATATCCAGGAAAGCTATTGTCACACAAGTAGGGATATGTTTACAATGTTTGCCTTTTGATTGTACACTAGCCCATATTGTAAGAATTGATTTGTAAGAAATGTAGCTGTAGTGATTTAATTAATGAAATTAATGATTAATGCAGGCCTATAGGGCACTACCGCCTCATAGTGTCTACAAAGGCATAACTGAGCCAAAAGTCACAGATGGCAAGCAGAGCGGTGAAATGTGATAATCACAATCCTAAATCGCATTTATTCCTCTGCCTCAGATTAAAACAATAAGACCCACTCAGAGAATGTGTGGAAAGGTCAGCGAGCAGCAAAGAACGGCGAAAGCGAAGGGAATTGCTTTCTTTTGAATAATACATCAAAGCCAGAAACACAACACCATTAAGTACAAATAATGGAAGAATGATCTTGGTCCTATAAAACAAATGGCTATCATGTGAAGCCCTATAGACTACGCAAATGCTATGGATACCACTTATTTGTTTTTAAAGCCATATGCCATTAACCCAGCAAAAAATGTAAAGGCCTAATTCAGTTCATCTCCCTACATCTCCCTTTGCTTTCTATTGTTATCATTAATCTATATGAAAACTGTCTCCTTAAAATGAGAATGTGGATTATTTCCAAAATACAAAAGGTGCATCATGATACTACAATTACTCACATTATACACAAAAACAACGAGGGGAAAAAAAAGCACACAACACTAATCAAATTACATCTCAGCAGTGATACACGGCTTTTTAGGAAACATGCTTGCTCTCCGCTTTGCACAATTTTGTCTTTGTAAACCAAGCCCTAATTTTCTCTGCTTGAATAACAATGATTCATCTGTGTCTGATTCAGACTTTCTCTGGTTTCTTCTTCTCTTGTGCTATTTTTTTTTACATTCTGCACATGTTGTGCTGCTTGGAGACAGTGCACAAGTTTATTGATTGTTTCAGGGGGGAGGGATCTCAGACAACAAGGCACCCCCGCAGCTTTCCATGGAAAAAAAGAAAGAAAGAAAGAAAGAAGGAAGATGCTCGCACAAGAGTACAAAGACGACAGCTCTGGAAAAAGACAGGCTATGGCAAATTCCCTTTCTTTCAACCCATATTCATGCTTGAGACGGATCTGATACTGTTTATCACTCCACTATGGAAAAAAACCCTATATACCAACAGACTTGATTTCTCTGTAAGAACAGATACAGAGAAAATAGCCATAAAAAAAAAAACGTAAGTCAAATGGTGCCAGTCTAATACTTTTGGATTGTGATCTGCAATAGATACGTGTATCTCGAAAATAACATTGAAAGGCCTTTGTCTTATCTTGTCCTTTACAGGAGTCATTTAGCACGCAGGCTATTGTTCAGTCATCATCATCATAATCATTGTCATCAGAGGGAGCCAAATCGCTTTTGGACCAAAAAGCCCAGTAACCGGGGTCACACAGTTTAATGAACACCCCGGCCACTATCAAGTCCAAAGAACAGATGGCTTGTCAGTTTAGCTGATTTCAGACCAGACTAAGTGGGCCTCGGTCAGTCAGTAGGCTGCTACATGGACTACCACTGCAGATTTTGCACGTATATTCAGCACGGCCACCTCTCTCTCTCTCTCTCTCTCTCTCTCTCTCTCTCTCTCTCTCTCTCTCTCTGACATGTGTCTCTCCTGCGAGCTAGTCCAGTTCAGCCGTACATCACGCTAGACATTATATTCTTGAATGTTCCGATTGATTTGCTGTATGATTCAGAGAGGAGGGAAAAAAAGGGAAGAAGAAAAAAAAACATCCCCTTTTTGCTCTTGCTGTGAAGGCCGTAAATATAAGAGGCGCTCAGGGCAGTCACCCCAAGGTTAGAGCAGCGCAGCACAAGCGCACAGTCTTCCTCACACAGCCTCGGGCTCACTCGCAGCTGAGACGTTGGCCGCGAGGACTGGAGGAGACTGGAAGATGTGGTGCGAGGCGAGCAAGCAAGACCGGGCCTCTTGTGTCGGTGTGCTTTCGCCGTGGTGAACAATATTGATGCGATTCTCTTGATTGCCTCCCCTGATACCAGCAGTAACGGCAGTCTGAGGAGAGGAGAGAGGGGGGCAGGGGAGGAGAGGCGAGGGCTGGGGGTGTGTAGTGTAGGTGGGTTGAGGCCGAGGGCTGGTGGGGGTGGTGGTGGTGGTATGTGGTTGTGCTGGTGGGCTGTAATCAGAAAGTTCTTTGTTCTCAGTAACACAGACATTAAATTAGGCTTTAATCAATAACAGAAATGAGGAGGGTGGGGAGGAGAGGGGTGAATGGGTGGAATAGGGGGTGTTTCAGGTCCAGAAAATTCCTGACTTTGAAACTTTTTGGAAGTATAATTAGGACAAACATTTTCCCCCCACCAAGCTTGCTCAATGTTGTTGTTTTGTCTTGACGTGGGGGGACATTTCAAAGCAAACCTCAAGCCCATGACAATAAGTGGAAACCTTGATGATTTTTGTTGCATTTTTCAACAGCCTATTAGGCTTTACCCTTGTGATCGCATGGTCGAAATTTTCTAAATTATGGAACGCTGTTAAATACTAACTAAAACCTCAGCTCCACTTAGAAACTCAATAAAGTATGTAAACGCTTAACAAAAAATATATAATTTTCAACTATTGCCACACACACACACACACACACACACACACACACACACACACACACACACACACACACACACACACACACACACACACACACACAAGCGCGCGCACACAGCACAAGTCAACTTCCTTAACATTTTATTTTCAGTTACACAGTATCTTACATTAAGTACTGTCATGTAAAGACTTGAAATTGGTATTTGGTAGCATGGGCACAAATTAAATGAAAATCACAAATTCAATTTGAATAAAAAAAGAATTATGCAGACGTGAAATGTATACCAATAAACATAAAATGTAAACTAATAAATCATGCAGCTGCCTTTACATTTGATATATCTTGCAAGTGTATTGCAACATACAACATGCAGCACTTCGCACAGCAAACAGTTTGGGTGGTATGTTTTTATCCGCTCTCTCGTATTCCATATTATCCATGAAATACAACCGTAAGCTGGCACGCTGTGGAAAACATTCATCTTTGGCCATAAAAATCGAAATTGGCTTTAACAATGTCAAGTTTATTTTCTGCAAATTAAGGCCATATGTTTTGCGCTGTGAGGTGAGTGGACTGCGCTCCCTTACAAAGAAAATGGAGAGGAAGAATAAGAATAAGCTGTAAAAGAGAAGTAAAGAAAAAAAAGTTCCACATGTGACGGATGTTTAAGGAGTCGCACGCTGGATCGGCAGTCGAACTTTACGCCTGCGAGTGGAAGTTATGTGTACCTTGGCAGCTGGCACGAGGTCATGAGTTACACTCTTAAGCATTAGCTCATTGCCTAGTGAGTAACGCTGGGGTCATTCCCTCTCTACCGAATTGGAAACTCGACATCACTAACTGGGGTTTTAATATGGCAGCAGACTATGGGTCCAGGTGGGGGGGTCTGGGGCGCTACGTTTTCATTGTTTCATACCCATTATGTAAGAAAAAACGGTGTCTCATAGTCAAGTCAAGTCAAGTCAAGTTTATTGTCAATTTCTTTACATGCACTGGTCATACAAAGAATTTGAAATAGCAGCAACAAGAAGACTCAAACATTGTCCTGAAGATGACTCTAAGGTATAAAAAGATAGAACTTCATGTAACATAATAATATACATTCAAACATGCGTTAAACAGTGTAGGCCCTATCTGACACACTCAAACATGAGTTATATATCATAACGCACTAACTAAGAGCAGAGACTTGCGCTTTATATTTCCGGCCACACTCGAAAACATTATTGCACCCTCTGATTCTCACTGAGCGAAATAATGGGGGAAAAAAATCACTGACAGGATTCACTAAAACTGCTCTCTCAGACAGCGTTCAGATTCATAGTGCACACAGCATGCTCCAGCCACAGAGGAGCAGAGAAACCCCTCTTTTATTAGGCACTTCAATTGCTCTCAGATGTTTGCACTTTCCATTTAAGATTACACGAAGAAGAAAAAAAACATTGTTTCAGCCCTGCCGAGGTCTTTGGAGAATGTCTCATAATATATTTATGGGGCAAGGTACAGTACATAGCTTTTCGAAATCCCCCGATGAACATTGTGTTAAAATACCAAAGCCATTGGCATGTCTCTCCCTGACAGGCCTTTTTGATGTTATTTCACACATCATCAGCACATCATGTCTTTGTGTGCCAAAGTGGAGTCAAATGTGAATAAAAAGGAGTGGAGTTGACCTCTCTCTTATACCGGACTGTGCCTGTGTTGGAATGAATGCCACGGCTGCGTTGTGTTGGACGTAGTCACCAATGTTGGACACCAACAGCACATTGGACACAATGGCACATGCGAGCTGTATGATGAATACGACCTGCGGGGATATACACACACAAACCTGAGTTACATCATTCTGTCGTATTCACCTATGCACATATACAATATACATAAGCTTAACGCACATGCGCACGCACGTACACACACACACACACACACACACACACACACACACACACACACACACACACACACACACACACACACACACACACACACACACACACACACACACACACACACACACACACACACACACACACACACACACACACAGCCATGCTCACGCACACACTTGTGTGTATACACACAGATGCACATACAGTTTACATACACTTACTGGCACATTTACACATTCACACACAACACACATACGGAAATTCACTTCAAATAGTCAAGTAGTTTTTACAGCCTCAATAGAGTTCTTCAGCGGAAGCGGAAGCATGTAGTAGATTGTAGTCTTTCATGTTAGCATTTAAGGACGTCCTGGTTCCTATCGGCTTCCGGCCTCCATTGGGAATGAATAGGGGTAAATTTCAAATAAGCTCCGAGTGCAAGCACGCGCTTAGCGAACCCCCGCAAACTGTCGAGGGTGTTAAAAATAGGCTGTAGGTATGACATGGTTGATCATTTTGTGTCAAACTTCGACATAAATACGATGTTGCGTCCATATGCTAAACCCGGAAGCTTTTGGCGACTACAGAAACGGCGCCAGTATCTAACGGCATGTACGTGCGGAAGGTTGTACCCATGGCAACCAAAGGAAAGTATGTAGTTCGGAAGTTTTAATGATCAGAAAGGGGTTAGCAATATTGAATTATAATCGTCATGATTTAACATGTGAATACACCAACATGATGATACGATCCGTTCCACTAATGAGAAAGGGATGCGGGGACACGCTAATGTTCGTTGTTGCCGTGCAACTTATATTTTTGCCAAACCTGAATCTCTATGGCGTTTTGCAATGTAAAAAATCGCCAGGGAACCGGTAGTCCAAACGCCGCATACAAGTTGACGTCAACGCTGAAGAGCCAGAGAGATTTTAGAATGAGAGGGGACATATGGCGGCCATCTTGGTGACGCCTCCGGGGTGCTATTTCGCGATTAAGTAGACCAGATCTGAGAGTCAATGGGAAAAATGAATGGGGAAACTGAGTATAGGACGGAGGGGAACCAAGCGGTTGTGAAAACCATATGGTTGAAACGACCGTGAAAAACTGATCAACCTAGACTACTTGGTTGTGTCATACGAGTCAAAATAAAGCTTTTTGAGCCACTTTTCTCACGGTTTTTTTGACAGAGCGCAGGCGCAGTAGTTCCATAACGGCACGAGAGCAACGGCTTTTCACAACTGAGCATGTGCATAATTTCGCGTGCGCCGATGCAGCCAGATGATTGGATCACTGTCAACGCAGCTCAGCAGGCACATTGGCTCTTGATACCAGAAAGGCGGGAGATGTGCGGGTAGATGCCATATTTGCGTTACGAATCTTCACCGTTAATTTCTATGTACCTGTCCTATCTCCCCTTACTAGAATATTTCTGGTACAGCCTCTATTGCCAGAAAAGGTGAACTGGACATTCTGTTTTCCAATAAATACATACAAGCATAATAAATAGGTTCCCAAGTTGCACAGCAGTGCTCACAAATATCTGACTAGCATATCATTAAATCCTGTGGAGGCAGCTACTGACTTCAGTAGTAGAGATAGGAAGTCATCCCTGCCTTTGTCCATCAAAGCAAAGACATGAACAGGTCTGTTGGACGACGGCTGAGAGCGTTCACAAAGGCAGACACACTCCGCTTTAGTGAAAACGACAGATATTCTGTTTGTTATTAGAACAGCACTCCTGGTCCACTCCAGTTTTAAAATGAGAAATTAAAGTAACAAAACATTTCCATGGCTTATATCCTGCGGCCAATTAATTTCTATTTTTTTTCGCTGACAAGAGTTAGGCAGAAAGCACATGATCAATCGCTCACGTAATGCCTTTTATTGTTTTATTTAATCACACTTAATTATTGATAATGGGCGAGGACTACCCATTTCAAACGATTTATTTGATGGGGGAGTGTGGGGGGGCATTATTAGCTCTGCCTATGGAGTTGAGATAAGTCGGTTCGCTTTCATGATAAAAAGAAATGGACGTGACATCATTGGGGTGAATTATTTCATGAATTAGCTAAATGGCTGCCAAATCGATTGCCTCGTCGAAAAACAGGCGAGACCTATTTTGGAAAAATGTGTTTCATCTGTTAATTGACTTGAGATGCTAATCTGGCTCGTTAATGGCGGGGAATGAACATGGGAACTAAACTTTGAGTTCCAGTCTGGTTCCCTTTGTAGTGAAATATGCCTGCCTGGCGAGACCAGACGTAGAACAGGTTCTTTCTTTTTTCTTTCTTTCTTTTTTTCTGTGCATTTCATATGGATGCATTCGAGTGCAAGGCAACATAGGAGTCGTTCATTATACTCACTTAATCATTCCTTACCATCTCTACTTCAGAAAGCTAAAGGGGTGGTGGCAGGGCGGTGGGGGTGGGTGTGTGAGGGGAGGGGGTGTCTGTCGGTCGTCACCTAGGGTGCTCACCTTTGGAAAAAGACATGCAAACACGCTAACACACACACACACACACACACACACACACACACACACACACACACACACACACACACACACACACACACAGCATGCAGGCATGCACACACGCACACATGCGTATGCCCCCCCCCCCCAACAAACATATACACTATACACTATGTGCACACCGGAAATCAAGCGTCTTTCACTTTAGTGCCCTGAATTTCATCATGCGTTTTACATTCCATTATCTGAGGGTCCCTCTGTAGGGGTCTCTCTCTGCCTGCCATTTCAGATGCCCTTGTTGCTCTCGCTAAAGCGGCACAGCAAGGTTGAGCTCCAGCAGATAGCCTCTGCTCTCCTCTCTACTCCTCTTTTCCTCTCTTCTCCGTCTATCCTCTCCCTTTCTATTCTCTCCTCTCTTCTCCTTATCCCCTCTGCTCCTCCCCTTTCCACTCCACTGTTCCTCTCTTTTCCTTCTCTCCTCTACTCCTCTCCCTTTCTCTTCTCCCCTCTCTTCTCCTCGTCGCCTCTGCTCCTTTCCTCTCCACTTTTACCTCTCTTCTTCTCTTCTCCTCCTCCTCCTCTCCGATCCACTACTTTATTTCTCTTCTCCTCCTCCTCCTCCCCTCTGCTCCTCTCATTCCTATTTTCCCTCTCTTCCTCCCTTCTCCTCTCCTCTCCTCTCCTCTCCTCTCCTCTCCTCTCCTCTCTTCTCCTCATCCTCTCCTCTCTTCTCCTCTGCTCCGCTCCTCTCCACTCTTTTTTTCTTTCTTTTCCCTCTCTTCATCCTCTTCTCTCCACTCCTCTTTTCCTCTCTCTCCTCCTCTCCTCCTCTCCTCCACTGTGGCCTGAGGAGGAGGCATACTAAAAGAGCGGGCCGGGACCCGGCAGTGGTGCTGGTGGTGACAGGCGACATTCTAACTTTCAATCTTGACATCTCCTCTGCCTGATGCATCTCTTGAGGCGGAAACTGACAGGCTGAATCTCCACTCGCGCCGTGCTTCTACACACAACATGTCATTATTTCAGTATTCACATACATTTCAATGTGGATCATTATGGGCTGCCTGGCTGCTGTAACCGGGCAGGCATGCGTTCATATGCGTGTCTGTGCTTGCCAGTGTAGCAGGGACCAAGAATATATATATTTTCTTGCTGTATTTAAATTGTGTAATTTAGATAAAGTGGCACAGCCCTGACTAAACATACTGATGTAGGGTGTGTGCAAGACTGAACTGTGATTGCAGTATTGCACTTAAAAGTGCAGTCAATCATTATTTTCAGAGAAAAATAACTGCGGCTAGTTCATTAACAACCTGCTCCATGTATAAGCATGACGTCTGACCCGCACACGCACAAAAAACTCAAGACATTTATTTTTTGATAAATAGCAAGCGGATACGGTCGACCGTAAAGCCAGGATTACGGTGAATTGCCCCAGCCATTACAATTCCATAAAAAAAACACAATAGAAATTTTGTAGCAATTGAAATAGCAGGCCTTGTAATTCTGGGTGATTTGTGGCAACAATCACATCATTGTTCTTGGTACAGTGGTGATCAGTAATACAAGCTGATTAGAAACAAAATCATTGATACAACAACTTATTGTCCCCAGACTTCCAGCGTCTGCAAAATGTCGAGAGATCTTAAATTGGAAACTGAAGACTCGCTGTATTCCGAAAGGAAGTAATCGTGATCTAAAAGGACAATAATTTTCCAGACAGGGAGGACAGACTCCAAAAAGTTATTTCTGAAAGTGACAATTTACAACATAATTCTCCGCACTGGTTAAGTTTAAAGTGAAATAATTTATTGTGCATAATTGTGCTATTATTTTTGCTGGCACCGGTTTGGAGCCCTTGAACCGGCAGTTTAACTTGATATTTTTTAATGAGTGTCATGAGAGTGTTTGTGTCTTTAAGGCTACATTAAATACAACTTCACTCTTTTTCCTTGCCAAAGAAGGGAGACGTTCTCTCTCTCTCTCTCTCTCTCTCTCTCTCTCTCTCTCTCTCTCTCTCTCTCTCTCTCTCTCTCTCTCTCTCTCTCGACTGCCAGAGAACATGTCTCCGAAGACTGCTGGACCGGGCTGATCGGATTTGAACACGTCCCTATTGATCTCATCCTGCCCTCCAAAAATTGGCTAGCATTAAATTCACTCTGGTGTATGATGTTCCTTTCCAACACTCACTCTCTCTGTGACTGTGTGTGTGTGTGTGTGTGTGTGTGTGTGTGTGTGTGTGTGTGTGTGTGTGTGTGTGTGTGTGTGTGTGTGTGTGTGTGTGTGTGTGTGTGTGTGTGTGTGTGTGTGTGTGTGTGTTCCCCATATTGAAGTATCATCCCAGCCTTGTCCAAAATTACATTTTATATATTTTATATTTTTTATAGATCATAAATCAATATATATTTTTAATCTTTTTTTACACGTAATATATATTAAAAAAGTTGCTGAAAATATATTCCTCGATGCATGCCAAGAGATTCAAACAGACAAGAAGGCTCTTAAAGTGGTTCCAGCCCGGGCCCCCAAAGGGCTCCCGCTGCCAAGGCCCTCCTGGCATCCACTTCACACGGTGACGTGACATCACACAATCTCTGGGTGGGATCCCATATGTGAGGCAGAGCACTCACTGGACCTCACCTTTCTGCTCTCCGTAAACACTAACACACACATACACACACACACACTTAAATGGTAATGAAGCTGTTCGTGTTGTCAGTTTGTCCGGCGCATTAAGTGCTTCCATGCTTAAGCAAAGAGACATCAACCCCTCTCACATACACATACACGTGCGTGCACACACACACACACACCTTTATAACAAACAAGCATGCCCCCCCCCCAGGACGAAAGGCTACGGCTCGATGTGACAATTAGGGAAAAAGGACAAGAGGGAGAGGGAATCGGTGAGACACAGAGAGAGAGAAAGAGATAGAGAAAGATGTCTGATACGGCTCCAAGAGAATCATTCTCTGTCAATACCTTTCAGACAAACTTTCGGCAAAGGCTTTTCAAAAGCACAAATGGGAGGTAGTAGAAGGTGGGGGGGCGGGGGGGGGGGGGGGTGGGCGGTGGGGGTACAACATGCTCTACTGTCTTTGCTCTCTCTCTTTCCCGTCTCGTCATATGAAAAAGCTGCCGCGTTATAAACGCTGAAAAGGACACACACTTTTCACATCAGGAGCAGGCAGGCAGCGAGCGAGAGACAGAGGCCCTCTTGGCAGAAGCGAAGGAGCGCACGGTAGAAAGGATGAAAAGCAGTCACCTAGCAGGACAGAATCAATGAAAAGCAATTACATTAGCAACCCCTTGGAACAGGCGGGCGGGCGGTTCGTCGGTCGGTCGGTCGGGGCGAATGGACGAGGTTGGGGATGTGAGGAGCCGAGGCAAGCGTGTATGCAGGGTTACAGGCCTGTGGAATACTGATGACCTCCACCTGCTGCTCTGGGTCGCCTGATGAGACCTCAATGAGCACGGGTCAGATGGTGGGAGAGAGAGAGGGAGAGAGAGATATGGGGCAGCAAGGATAGGAGAGAGAGAGAGTGAGAGAAGAAGGGAAAGAGAATGAATAAGGAGAATGAAACTGAAAGAGAAAATGAATACAAGGGTGTGCTAGAGAAAAAGAGGGGGAGAGAGAGAGAGAGAGAGAGAGAGAGAGAGAGAGAGAGAGAGAGAGAGAGAGAGAGAGAGATGGTAATGAAGGGTATTCGGTGCTGAGTTGGGGATTAATAGGGCTGCATTTAAGCCCACACTGGTCAGACTCAGCCTTTACATCTGTAGGACATGGATAGTTAGTGTGTGTGTGTGTGTGTGTGTGTGTGTGTGTGTGTGTGTGTGTGTGTGTGTGTGTGTGTGTGTGTGTGTGTGTGTGTGTGTGTGTGTGTGTGTGTGTGTGTGTGTGTGTGTGTGTGTGTGTGTGGGAGTGTTATGTATGAATTTGCACATCTGAGCACTGTATGGAGAGCATCCGTGGAGTGTCTGTCTGTGATTATTTCCGAGATTATGGTTGGTCACATGTCAAATCATTAGCTCCCTGTGGTGTACAGCAGAGGCCTGGACAATGAAACTATGGTGTAGAATTAAAGTGGGTTGAACGAAACTATGGCCCTGAATGAAAGTGGTTGATTACTCAATCTGTATTTACACACGTGTGACATGGTTCAGTCGTTCTAAATGCAAAAATTAGAATAGAGAATCTTTGGTTCAGTCTCAAGATTGCCCCAGTTTAGCACCATTTATCTAAGAATAATCTATTTTTAAAAAAGACCATCGTTTGCATGGTGCCAGTGTAAACTTAACAATGTGTTTCAAAACTATAAAAAAAAATAGATGAAAATTGTGCCGTGGAGTGAGATATAAAATGACACCAGTGACCTACAGCGGCACATTTCAAGGTAATGTGAAAATATGGTATTGAGAAATACCCTATAAGGCTGATTTTCGCTGCAAAGGGATATTAGAGGATTGTGATATGAGACGAATAATGTCCAGGCTCCAGGGAATAGGACCAGGTGGTAGGCTTTTTCTGTGTGTGTGTGGACATCCATAACAAGATGTGGAAGAAGAGGGTTTTTTTTCTCTGCACTTCCGTTAAGGCCCACTAGATGGCGGCGTGTCCTGCATCTATACGCCCACCCCAGAGATGATCAGAGCCCGGGTCTGGCATGTTGGCAGACAGTTGGAAGGCAAGACAGAGGCGAACGATTTGAGCTTATAATTCTTTTAGACACCCAGGTTATGAAAACAAACCAACAAAGAGATTGCACCTGACAAAACATTTTGATGTTTGAATTAGCCAGCAATGCTATAAAGATTTCTTTGAACAATGGATTAAACCCAGTATTGTCAAAAGAGCCAGCACTGGGCACATTGAGGTGAAAGATCATTAAAATATGTTTAAAAATAAACTTAAATGAAGGGAAATCTGGGACGATAGAAATATCAAAATTCTGAGGGGAAAAAATCACCGGGTCAAATAACCAGACTGACAACATTATTTTTTTATTCACATGAGTGGATTTAGTGTAAATCCATCTCAAACAATAAAGGAATGTGCGTTCATGTGCCCATAATCAACAATATGAGGTTACTTAAGGCTGAAGGGTTTTAAGTATGAATCTTTTGCTTGTTTGTGGCTACAGAAAACAAAGAGGGACAAAAAAGGCAGAATCTTTCAATTGCACAGAAAAAAGTGACACTGTAAGTTAGTTGTGAACAAGGCATATTGTTTTAAAAAACAGTTCTTTAGAAGTTGACAAACTTTAGTGGACATAAAATAATAACAACACGAGGATAATTAGAAAATAAATGTATTTTGACAGAGAATAATATCTGCAATGTCTTTACTAATTGGGAAAAGTATCATTTATTAAAATAAACAATAAACACTTATTCTGATTACAAACATGAATATGCTCTCCAAAATGAATCTTCCGCTAAAGGTCTGAAGGTGGCTTTCATTGCAGGAGAGAGTTAGTTTGTCAGCATCGTGAAACATTGCCTACCCCTCTCTGTGTCTGAGCAGAAGAGGAGTATATTCATTTCAGAAGTGGGGCTATGGCTGTATTTTTGGACTGTGGATGTCTCGGAGTTGATCTGTATTTTGTGTTGGTCTGTGGAGATTTGGTTTGCATGCCGTCTGTGGTCCCTTGGTCTGTGTGCTTTGCGAGCAAACGTAAATGTGCATAAGTTTATGATAAATATGTGTGTGAGTGCGTGTGCGTGTACATATATACTTGCATGCACATGTATGCGTATGTGCACATGAATACATGTGTGCGCATGTGTTTGAGAGTGTTCATGTTTCTTTGTTTAAGGCCAGTGTAAACCGACCACTCGACCACTCGTCGGTGCACTATTGTCTTTTATTATGATGTCGTGTCAGCACTTGGTTTGAGCGGCATTCAGAACGACTATAGACGCCACCATTTAGAGGCCCATCAATAACATAATACACAACGCCATCAAATAGCCCCCCTCCTCTCGCCATTCCCTCCTCTCTTCTCCTCTCGCTCCTCTTCTCTCCTCTCCCCTCCTCTCGCCATTCCCTCCTCTCTTCTCCTCTCGCTCCTCTTCTCTCCTCTCCCCTCCTCTCGCCATTCCCTCCTCTCTCCTCCTCTCGCTCCTCTTCTCTCCTCTCCCCTCCTCTCGCCATTCCCTCCTCTCTTCTCCTCTCGCTCCTCTTCTCTCCTCTCCTCTCGCCATTCCCTCCTCTCTTCTCCTCTCTCTCCTCTCCTCTCCTCTCCTCTCACCAGTCTCTCCTCTCTTCTCCTGTCGTCTCTCTCGTCTCTTCTCCTTTCCTCTCTCTCCTCTCCTCTCCTCTCCTCTTCTCTCCTCTCCTCTCCTCTCCGCTCCGCTCTACAGGCCAGTTCATCTTTTATTGATTTATTGACTCTGGCCGGCCTAATAGGATTACACAGCTGTAGGACAGGGCCTTGTTTACATGTTATTGTGTCATCCTACAAAGGGATGAGCGGACCCCTAGTCTACACACACCACCAGGACACTCAGTAGCACTCGACTACACTACACGCACACCGCATCACCACCAACACTTCATTCTTTGGCGATTAGAGTGTGCGTTTTTGTGTGTATGCGTGCATGTCTGTCTGTGTGTGTGTGTGAGAGAGAGTGAGAGAGAGCATGTAGTATGTGTGTGTGCGTGTGTGTGTGCGTGTGTGTGCGTGTGTGTGTGTGTGTGTGTGTGTGTGTGTGTGTGTGTGTGTGTGTGTGTGTGTGTGTGTGTGTGTGTGTGTGTGTGTGTGTGTGTGTGTGTGTGTGTGTGTGTGTGTGTGTGTGCATATTGCACATGTACCCAGACCAGACCAAATCATTACAGTAATGAATGTAACATCAATTACAGTGCTTGTCTGTCAGGACAGCAAAATATCACAAAATGAGTGTGTGTGTGTGTGTGTGTGTGTGTGTGTGTGTGTGTGTGTGTGTGTGTGTGTGTGTAGTGTACGTGTGTGCGTGTGCGCGTGTGTGCACGTGTGCGCGCGCATGTGTGTGTGTGTGTGTGTGTGTGTGTGTGTGTGTGTGTGTGTGTGTGTGTGTGTGTGTGTGTGTGTGTGTGTGTGTGTGTGTGTGTGTGTGTGTGTGTTTTGAACAGTGAGGGCTTGTAAATGAGTGGGGCCATATTATGCCGCATAACTCAACCAAAGCAAAGCCTGTAGATTTTTTTTTTGCAGTGCATCACACACACACACACACACACACACACACACACACACACACACACACACACACACACACACACACACACACACACACACACACACACACACACACACACACACACACACACACACACACACACACACACACACACACACCACTTAAGTCATGCTTCAAAGCAAGTGAGAGAGATTATAACCCTGTATTATCATTAGCCTTAATCAGGGGGAGAGGAGCACTGCCAACGCAGCCGGGGAAGCGGGCTAACGGTAGGATATAGCGCAGGAAATGCCTTAATTCAGTAATTCCCTAACCTGGTATTGGCCTAATTGAACCCTGACATCACAGGATGTGAGGCCTGGAGTCCTGCAGAGTGAGAGGGAACGAGGCGAAGGCTGTGGAAACCGAGGCGGGGTGGGGCAGATGAGGTGTGTGTGTGTGTGTGTGTGTGTGTGTGTGTGTGTGTGTGTGTGTGTGTGTGTGTGTGTGTGTGTGTGTGTGTGTGTGTGCGTGTGTGTGTGCGTGTGTGTGTGTGTGTGTGTGTGTGTGTGTGTGTGTGTGTGTGTGTGTGTGTGTGTGTGTGTGTGTGTGTGTGTGTGTGTGAGAGTGTCTGAGCATGTGTGTGTGTGTGTGTTGTGTGGTGTGTGTGTGATGTTGGGAGGGTGTGTGTGTGTGTTTGTGTATGTGCGCCCGCGTAAAAAAAAGCCTGCAAACAAATGAGAAACACAACAAGAAAGGCGAAACGAGGAGGCCATTAACCCGCGAAAATAGGGGCCATTAAAAAATATGTGCCACTGATCAGGCAAAACAAACAGACCCTTCACAGGCGTTCTCACAAACACAATCAGCAGGCAGCGGCGCTCGGCTGGTACTGCCTGTGATCGCGCAGCACTTCAAGAGCCGCAGCGCCATTAGCTGGAAACACCGTCGCCGCGGCAGCAGGGGGGGGGGGTGGATTTTAGGCGCTATTAGCCAGCGTAATGACCAGTGGCAGTCACAAACAGTCCACCACACCCCCCACCCCCCCACCGCCCCCACACCTATTTTTTTTCCTAAAACACAAATCCCTGCTATCCAATTTAAGTCACCCATGCAGCCAAAATCCATTTGGGTCCCCGCATTGGGAATTAGAAGCGAAAAGGGAACAAGGAAAGAAACAAACAAGAGTGACAAAAAAAACAGAGAAGTCGTCGCTCTCTCTCCCTCTCTTTCTCTCCACATGGCTTTCTTGCTGGGTCTGCTATGGTGGCTGGTGGGTGTTCTGCTGCATGGCATATGATGCAGTGCTGGTTCTATCATGGCAATGGATGTCAGTGATCAGAGAGCGAGAGAGAGAGAAAGAAAGAAAGAAAGAAGGAAAGAAAGAAAGAAAGAAAGAAGGAAAGAAAGAAAGAAAGAAAGAAAGAAAGAGAGGGAAAGATTTAAGAGGGTGGTAATGGAACGCTATGTGGGTTTGGTGCTGTACGCACGGGGGCCCTCCTTCTCTCTCATCGCTTGCTTCTCTATCCCCCTTGTCTGCCCTCCTCTCCTCTCCTCTCCTCTCCACCCCTCCCTCCATCCATTTCTCCCTCTCTATCTCTCTCTCTGATTTTTAAATCAGGCACACACACAAAAAAAACAAGAACGCAAGCCCTCCTTAGCTAGATATGCAGATTCTTATGCAAAGCAGCAATACCTATGGTGCGCGGACCGGGGCGTTTGTCTTTGATCTGTGTTTCTGACATTCTCCAACTATAAAGAAGAAAAGAACTTAAAAACTGTAAAGGCCCCTTAATTGAAGTTAACATAAAAAGAAGATACACAGAGTTAATTGGTTGCACACTAAGAATAATTCAGGCCTTGGAGACCACTGTCCC
>NC_085869.1:29878210-29883210 GCF_034702125.1 Engraulis encrasicolus | reverse complement strand
ATGTAGAGTGGGATAAAAAACAGCACATTATGCTCTCTATTGTGTTTGAGACTGCTATAATGGCCCTTTCATTGTTCCCATCTTCTCCATCCATCGTTGTTTCATCACCTTTTTCTCGCTGCATGCCTGTCCCTCATTTACAACCTTCAGGCTTGTACTTTAGTCTATTCTCCTCTTCTCTTTCTCTTTCTCTTTCTCACTCAGTCCCGCTCTCTCTTTCTTTATTTCTCTCTCCCATTTGTTATTCTTCTTGGTAACCATCTCATTTGTTTGTCTGTCCTCCGACTGTGTGTCTGTTGGCCTTGCTGTCACTCTGTCTTGTCTGTCTGTGTGTCTGAGTCCATCCCAGACAGTGTTGCCAGATTGGGTGGTTTCCAGCCCAATTGGGCTGCTTAGGGTGGCCTTCTGTGGGTAAAAAGGGCATTTGGGTGTGTTTTTCAACCGACTTATATAATGGCCATAGAAATCAATGGAGTTTCGTTCAAATTGGGTGGGATTTAGTGCTTCCAGGCGGGTTTTGAGCATTTTTTTGGGCTGGAAATCATCAGCCTCATCTGGCAACCCTGATCCCAGACACAGACATGGGCAACTATTCGCCATTAGAGGGAGGAGGAGCCCTGAGGCAAGCGGAGGAGCATAACATCCTGATTTTGTTGGAGGCCGGCCCCGCAGTCTCTTCACCGCCCGTCTGCAGCGCTGTATTTATTTACCCGCGGCGGGAGGAGGAGGGAGGCTGCCCATTGGTTTGTCCAGTCGACGGACTGACTGACCTGCTGTCTGCTCCTCCGTCCATCCCTGCCGAACGGCCCTTCGTCCTCCGTGTCCAGTTCACACTCTTGGCTTCGCTTCGGTCTATCTGAGATGACTTGATTGTGTACTTTTCAGTATTTATTTACATAGGCCTATATAAATATATGTATATATATTTGGCATTCTAAAGTTTTATAATGACAGCGGTTACATCGTTAAGGAAACAAACATACATTTATAAACATTAGCACACACACACACACACACACGCGCGCACACACACACACACACACACACACACACACACACACACACACACACACACACACACACACACACACACACACACACACACACACACACACACACACACAGCCCTGGACCGGTAATCTGGCACACAGGGCATTCCCAGGTGGTACGATAGTCAGGGGCCAATGGTGTTGTTTTTTTGGTATTTTCTTACAGACCGACCCACAATTTTACAAAAATGCCTTTTAAAAAAAATCTCAGTCCAGTCCTGCACACACACACACACACACACACACACACACACACACACACACACACACACACACACACACACACACACACACACACACACACACACACACACACACACACACACCATAAACACCACCTCCTCTATCCCTTGTCTCCTTTAGTGTGAGTGTCGAGGCTTGTAAAAGTCTTTCTTTCTCCTGAACCGGATTTCGCTTTCTAGCCCACCAATCTTGGAGCCTGGCCGATGGCTCCTTGCTTCAACTTTGGAGAGAGAGAGAGAGAGAGAGAGAGAGAGAGAGAGAGAGAGAGAGAGAGAGAGAGAGAGAGAGAGAGAGAGAAAGAGAGGGAAAGAGAGAGAGGGGGAGAGAAAGAGAATGAGCGAGGGGAACCATGCATTTTTTGGCAAGGCCACACAAGCAACCTCCTTTCCTTGGCCTTTATCATCTCTTCCCTCTTTTCTATTTTTTTTCCACTGCACCCATCGACTCCCTTATGAAAACACAGAGATCATGTGGGTTCATTACCAAGTGCGACATTAAAGGATTTTTTTTCTAATGTCTGCATGGGCATCGAACCAAAGACCCTTCTGGACAAATTTGCCTTGGCACGGGGTTGCTATCTTCAAACAAAACTTTTGTTGTTTTTTTAGGCATTACTATGCACAGACGGCGTCTAAGCTTACAGCAACACTTGAAGTCGCCATCAAGACTTTGTTATTACGAGTGATTAAGTTACACAAATGATCTTGGTCATATTTGCAAGTGTTCTTGTGACAGTTTACATACCACCGCTCTCCTTCCTGCCTGTGTAAATACAGTGTAATAACGGTTGTAATTAAAGTGTTATAAAAGCTTATAAACAGATGGGCAAAATATTGACACTGCACCTTCCAACCTTGAACGTGAGTACAACAAGCCCCAAACGGTAACAAATACAAAAAGAACCCAAGCCTACGCTTCAGCTTACATGCTGCTAACAGCTCCGAACCCTACCCATAACAAAAGCCTAGTAATATAAATTGCAGTTAATGTTCAAAGTCAGACCAAACACTTCTCCATGCCTTGTGTAGTTAGCGCTATCTGACTGTAATTTGTGTGTAACCCTTCTCACTTGCACAAAGAACTGTTGCACTGACTGCACCGCACAAATTCAAACAGGGTATGAATTTACGCAAATATGTGGCACATTACGTTCGTCGCCTAGACAGAAAAAAAAATCCGGGGGGAAATGTGTTTAAGGACCACCCGAAATGCAGGGGTGGGCGAAAACAACAAAGTGTGTTTTGAAGGCACGTTCTGATTTTCATTATTATGTCTGTGGCGGGCGGAAGGCATTGTTCGCTTTTTCGTGTAGACAGTTTATCATTGTTGTCGTGGTGGTGTTGTCCTGGCTTAGGCAGTAATGAGAGAGGGGGTGGACACGGACACAGAGACATTGGCAGGCTAAAGACCCCCCGCTGGACCCGACGCTGTATTACGCCTATATTTGTTTGCCATACAGGCAACTGTAAAGGCATATTTTATGTATTTGCCTGAATTCACCCCTATATTATACATCAGTAATACCAGTATATAGATAATGGTTTGTGTGAATCTTCTTTTGTGTGGATGTGTACGTACGTATGTATTTTTGTGATTGTGTATGTTGATGTGTGCTTTATATGTTTAGGTATGCAGAATGATACTGCATACGTATGTGTGTGTGTGCCCTTACGAAAATGGACCATGGTTTATTATGGTATTACTATGATTATCATGGTTCTATGGTATGCCATGGTTACTCTAAGTACTCTGAACCTACCATAATTGTACTATGGCTTACTATGATATTGCTGTGATTTTTATGTAGTAACATGGTTCTACCATGGTATGTCATGATTCCTCTACCCTTACGAAAATCCACCATGGTTGTAATGCAGTAACCATGGTTTTACTACCACATTTCATAGTGATTCTAAGTACTATCAACCAAACCAAGTTCTAGTACAGTAGTTGTCATAGTAGTAGCCCTTTAAGATTAACCATGGTTCTACTATGAAAACTAATCATGGTTGTACCATAGTTTTGCCATAGATTATAGTTAACCATGGCTTGTCACTATGGTTTAACTTATGGTTTAACCCTAGTATACTCTTTGCCATAAACCATGGTTCCCCCCAAACCATGTTTTTTTTTAACTCATGGTCGCCCACATCAAAAACTCTTTTTTTAAAACCATGGTTAGGGGAAAGGGGTGCATGGTTAAACCATAGTCACGAACCATGGTTTTCTTGGTTACCCAAGAAAACATGAAACCCCTGAATAACTACATGTGAGTAGCCGTGGTGTAATGGCTAGGGAGTTGGACTCTAGATCACAGGATTGCAAGTTTGAATCCTGCCCTCACCATTCCGTACACCTCCATCCATGGCTGAAGTGCCCTTGAGCAAGGCACCTAACATTGATCCAGGGACTGTAACCAATAGCCTGTACGTCGCTGTGATGGAGTGACCATCACTAGGGTTGTGGATGTGTTCTGACTGTCACGCCAACGAGCCTGGCTCTTTGGTGTAGCGGTCAGAGCCCCAGTTTACTATCCCAGAAGGTCCGGATTCGAGTACCGACTGGGCAACTCTACTCCCCTTCGCTACAAATGGTGTCAGAAGTGGGATGGCTACCGTGAGGCCATCGGAAGCGTACCGTGTGAGCCGTAATTCCATGTGAGGGTCCCCCAGGATTGGTGACCCTGGTGCGAGGGACCCCAGTAATGGGTGAAGCATTGATGATGGGGCACACTGGATGGGAGACGCATGATGGGCAGTTGTGTGAGGGACACCATGAGTGTGTGAAGCGCGGGTGTGTGCTTACTGAAGGGGAAGGCAGTGTGATGGAGTGACCATCACTAGGGTTGTGGGTGTGTTCTGACTGTCACGGCTACGAGCCTGGCTCTTTGGTGTAGTGGTCAGAGCCCCAGTTTACTACCCCAGAAGGTCTGGGTTTGGCTCCCGGCTGGGCAACTCTACTCCCCTTCGCTACAGTCGCTTTGGATAAAAAAGCGTCAGCTCACTGTAATATAGTGAATAACTATTAACCACAGTTAGTTGTCATAGTAAAACTATGGTTACTTTTTGCATAGTTAAACGACGGTAAATCCATAGTTAAACCATGGTTAAATCTATAGTTAAACCGTGGGCAAATCATAATAAAACCATGGTTGAATAATAGTTAAACCATGGTTGAACTACAGTCAATCAATGGTAAAACCAGTCACAAACCGTGCTCAAAAAAAAGTGACAACGAACTATGAGTAACTAAAAACCATGGTTCAGTTGTCATAGTAAAACCATGGTCCATTTTCGTAAGGGTGTGTGTGTGTGTGTATCTGTGTTGTGTAGACTGTGAGGTGTGTGTCTGTGTGTGTGTGTGGTAGGTGATGGTTTGGTTGACTTAATCTGAGAGATTAACCCCAGTTCTTAGCGCCGCTGCTTTAGTGGCTAATTGCGTAATTGTTGGCCTCAGCGAGCACGTGAATGAGTGAGAGTGGCTCTTGCAGGCTTGCTGGTGGCGCTGGAGAAAGTCTGGCGGAATTCATTTAATCAGAAAAATAATTACAGTTGCCTCACAGAGAGGGCAGACGCCACTACCTCACAGCCACTCTCGCAAACCCAGCCAGCCAGTCAGTGTGTGTGTGTGTGTGTGTGTGCGGAAGCGTGTGTGAGCGTGTAAGAGGGTGTGAGAGAGACAGAAAGAAACATTATACTATGTCTTAGA
>NC_085869.1:29845710-29865710 GCF_034702125.1 Engraulis encrasicolus | reverse complement strand
TTTCAACAAAAAGAAGTTTACTTCTGGATGAAAAAGTAAACTTCTGGGCCCTTAGATTATCAATCGCTTGATCCGTACCTTTAATTATTTAGTTCAGCTAGCTATAGTGAACAAAAAAATCCAGAGAAAGTCTGTTTTCTTCTCTCTCTCCCTCTTGTTGGCTCAAGGTTCTGATCAGAGAACATGGTCAAGTGGAAGTGATGAAAAGAGCCGGAATAAAAGCTGTCTCTCCTAATCAGGCAATCCCTGCTCCAGACTTGTCAATTCCAGTTACAGCCAGTGTGCTTTTCTGCTCAATTTTTTGCTCTGTAGTGTTTGTTTGTAATATGGTTGCCTATGAGTGGTTACTACACTGCCCGTCCTGCCTGTATGACTGATACATAAAACATAGCCAAACAGCAGGCGAACTCAGGAGAGACTGCCTTCAAAGGCCAACAACAACAGTCCATATATAGCGGTATACTATCAAGTCTAGGCCTCTATAGACTTGCATCTATAGCCTAGTGTAAATGCTTTGGGCACGGGCGTGCGTGTGCGTAAGGGCATCATACAAATATTGTGTATATGCATTAGAGTTCACAAAGACAAAGGTTTGTCATGGGGGTACTGTGGCTCAGTGGACTAAGGGGTGGGGATCAGCTGTTTTCAGCTGGGGATACCAGTTTTCGATGGGGACCTTGTGTTAACACCAACCTGAGTTAATTTCCCCACATTTCCCCATTTCTGTGTTTCCTGTCTCTCTCTCACTATCCCATCTGATTAATAAAGATGTAAAAGCCCAAACAATTTCTTTAAAAAAAAGATTTCTCGTAAAACGAATCACATCTCAGATAGAGTATAAAACCACGAGATGAAGCGAACAGTACAAAGGATTGAGGGAGTGATCCTTTTGGCTGACAAGTTCCTTGTCGCCCTGCGACATCCGAGACGTTGGGCCCACAGATCAGCGGCTCAACAATCGAAATCTACAGATCCCTCTGAAACGCTGACAGAGCTGCCACATGCCTGCGCTGTTCCAGGAAATTAAGTCGGGCACGCGAGCGGACGACTTAGTCAGACCTGAAGCCCCGCACTAGGTTGAGATCTGCCGAGAGCTGCCTTTGCCTTTGTTCACAGTGGGGCACTTTCTCCCCTTTCCCCTCTTTCCGTCTCTGCCTCCATCTCTCTTTCTCTTTTCACTCTCTCCCTCCTCTTTCTTTCTACCCCGCCCCTCCGCTCTTCTCTCAGTTTGGAGAACGTGACACGAGTCGTCTTGTTCTGTGTTTCCATTGCTGCGAGGAGCTTCTCTGTTCTCCTGCTGGTTTTGTCAGTTCTCAACAGTAGGCCGATGTGGCCTTTTTCCCCTTTCTGCTTTTGCACCAGAGGGCTCTGGACTGTCAACAGGGGATCTCTGAACTATGGGAAGGGTCAAAATAACACCCTTTCTAGGCACTCTTTGATACCTTGGGTGAAATTGAGCAATTTGGGCTTGATATAGTCCATTTTCCTATTGTAGACTTCAATGTAGGCCTACTTCTTGTAGACTTCCTTGTCCTTTCTGTCAGTGTGATTCCTATCCACAAAAAAATGTTTTTTATCATAGTTACACATTATTTTGCACACAAACTCATGCACTCACTTAACCAACAGCCAGTTTAGCAATTAAGGTGATGATAAAAGTATGATTTTAAACTCCTTTTCAGAGTGGTACAAAATATATTTTTAAATGGTAAGATGTGGATTGATTTTAGAAGATCAATAAAGTGAAGTAGTAATTAAAGTATTCCAGTTATTAAAGCTAAGGAAAAGTCGAACACAGTTGCATTCAAATTGCAGTTAGTGCTTATTTTAATGAGTTATTTTGGTTATTTTGGATAGCGCTGTTAGAGCCCTTGGAGAGTAGCAAAGCCAATTCAGAAGGGCCTTTTTCACCCTGTAAAACGCTGAACCACAAGAATCATTACTTAAAAAAGGTTATTGTTGCTCAAACCCTGTTTGATCTGTCACTTCTGATACAGTACATGTGGGTAGATGACGTGACGTGTACATTTTGCTGTCGCAGGCTCTTAAAATTAAGTAAATTCATGCTTTCAAAATTGTCAACGCTTTAAATGATTAAACTAATGTCGTTGTTGTAAAAAAGTAATGTGTAATAAATCCAGAGCTTAAATAAGTATACTTAATTTTGAGTCAAATGTCACATTTGTCCTATGGTGTGACTGAGGCAAGCCTGGTTCTCCATATTAAAACATTTTTAAATAAATAATCAAAGCTCAGTCATTTGTCTAAACAACCCTGGCATGTTTTTCAAGGTGTCTATTTTAGCAAGTGGCAATGCTTCATTTTTTTCCTGTTTTTCTGAGACCGTATGGACTTATGAAACTTTGTCGCAGAAAATAATGTCCTGTGGTGTGACATCATTTTTTGGTTAATTCTGTGGATAATTATCTATTGTTGAAACTCCAGCGATACATAACTTGTGACTTTAGACCCTTAAGAAGCCAATGGCAAGGGTGGATTTTAGATTTTTCTCTCAGAGTTCTTCAGTCAATCAATGATGTTTTGCTACCACAAGATGTATTAGTTTTGTAGTCCTTTGGTGTGACAGCCATAAAATACATTTTGACAATTGTGTATATTTTTCATATTTTTTTCTTATGTAGATGTATGAAAATGCATCTTACTAAAGGTGAAATTGTATTTCAGTTGGCAACGACATGGCTTTAAATTAACTCAAAAGCTCAAAAGTCCTATGGTGTGATGGTAAAAGTCCTATGGTGTGATGGTAAAAGTCCTATGGTGTGACACTTTGGAGTATCACACCAAAGGACAAACAGGTCACACCAATGGACTAGATATTTGAGAAATAGCTTTTAAAACAACTGGTAGTACATATTTTTTTGTTTTGTTGTTTGACTAGATAAATATTGTGTATTCAAATTACTTATTCCTTTATTGGCCTTTGGAATTTATACTTTGATGCATTGTTGATGAATATTTGCTGTTGATTTTAGATACTGTCAAATGATATAAAATGTCATTAATGGTGCTTTGAAACCATAACATATAACAGTAACAGTGAATGAAAGATCAGTGAGAGAGTATATAGAGGAGTATAGATGAATAAAGTATGCTGTGGAGAGCTCAATATACAACATAAATGTGCTGTCCAGCTTGAGATACCAAACAGGCACTGGCCACTACACACTACAGGTTCAATGGTGTGACAGTCATAGCATACCTACAAAAGTGTGATGGTCATGCCAAGGTCACCCTTCAGTATGAGTCTTATGAGCTCTGCAGGTTACATTCAATGACCGCATGGCTGTTATTGAGTTACGATAGGCTGATAATCGACGATTCAAAGACTTATAAGTGTAAAGTGTAGGTCCATATTGACTACAACATTATATTATGATCAAAAGACAAAATAATCATGTTGATATATTTGTGTCTGGCTCGGTTTTGCATTTCTGTCCTTTAGCGTGACATGAATGTCCTACGGTGTGACATGTTTTAAACGCTCAAATATTTGTTTGAGCTAAACAATATGTTTGATAAACACTGAATATTGCATTAGGGAAGAACAAATTATCGTCCCTGAAAAGTTAGTATAAATTCGGACAATTTTGAACATTTAAAAGAAAGATATCCCTGTTTTTCCTCGAAGGGTTGTAATAATCTCACATCTAATGGGAAAAAAAATACTTAAATGGTAATTTCTCATTAAATTAAGACTTTAAAAAATTGCAATAAATATGAAGAGTGTAACAATGTTCATAAAACTCCATCAAGCCATTTCTACATTACTTAATATATTTATTTCTTAACGTCACACCAAAGGACATATTTTCAGCAAATTGCTTTATCAACGTAAATAAATAATCAATGAATAGACCAACATTGTGACCACTTGGATTTTTTGAAAGATTAATTGCTGCACTACGTAGACATATACTTTTTTCCCTCATAAACAATGTTTTGTGAAAAAAATGTTTTTTGCTGCCTATCCGTCATCTACCCATGTATCGTCATTGTGCTGGATGATAATGTGAAATGGAACATGGATTGTACACACACACACACACACACACACACACACACACACACACACACACACACACACACACACACACACACACACACACACACACACACACACACACACACACACACACACGCAAAACATGTAACATGATTATAATGTAGTGTATTACATAACAAGGTCAATAGATCTATGCAAGCTGTTCAGAAAGTAAATCAGTTAAAGGACCAGTTTGGTCAATTTCAACATGCAGTTGTAATGCTCACACTACCCTGGACTTGTCAGTACCTGAGGTTTTTTTTTCTTCTTCTTCAGCCTTTTCCGAGATCTTGGTCATTGTAATGGGGGCAGCTCTTTGTTTACATTTCATAAAAACATTTTTATTTATTCCCAAAAACATCCGAAAGGTTATACAACATCAGCAGACAACTAGCAAACAGCGGTACCTTATGGGAAAATATTTGGAGTAGGCCTATGTTAATTTTTAAAAAAATGTAAACAAACGCTGCCCCCATTAGAATAGGCAATACCTCGGAAAGGGCTTAGCCGAAAAATGTGGCATCACCGGGTACTGACAAGTCAAGGGTAGCGTGAGCAATACAACAGCATATTGAAATTGACTGAACTGGTCCTTTAAGCTAGGCTCAAACGACACGACTCCTGATTTTGTGTCTGATTTTGCCGTCGGGGTGCACTGCACACATATAGAGAATAGCAACTGTCAATCTTATCCCTGATTGTAACCACAGAGACAATGCCCAACGTTCTATTTTCAGTCGCAAATATCAATGATTTCTATGATTTGCGATTTGGCGGCTCTTTGAGCTGCCAAAGTTCTATCTTAGAATGTTGCGCATGACGAGGAAATTTTGCGATGGTCCTTGAAGGTAACGTTCCACCAATTGCCGTAAAGGGGATTATCAGCTGAGAATCAGGTCGATAGTCGTGTAAGGTGTGATCCTAGCCAGGCAGTCAGATAGTAAAACAGATAGGCAGTCACATACCAATCATTGTTATGACTATCCCATTCCATCACCTTCTCTGACAATATCCTACTATCCAAAAATAGGTAAAGACTGTAAATAAATAAATAGGTCTAAATACGTATATGAAGTGTCTTTGTAAAACTTGGGATTCTAAATCTTGCAGTGTTAATTCAAAACACTGCCATTGTTAATCGTCATGATGGCCCAGGCCGGTGCAGTCATAAGGCCTCTCCTCTCACACCACTCAGCTTCTTTTGGACGCAGCCTACTGAGGCAATTTGAGGCAGATGATTTCCCCCCTCCCTTCCTGCTGCTACTCCTTCAGTCATAAGCGTCCATTTTCCCCTCTCCACACTCAGCCACTGGGAATAGATGCAAATGGCCCAGCACAGCCTCTGGCTTTTTCTACTATATATTCCCACCCAGGCCTGTGTGTTTTTTAAATGATCTCAATTAGGAGATTGGCAGAGGGCTGAAGATCTTGTCTTCAGAAGACGGCGATGTCCGTCTCTCTCTTTCGTCCCTCCCCCGTCTCTCCATCCCTCCATCTCTTTTCAGTCTTTCTTTCCATCTCCCTTCTCTTGTCTTCCTCTCTGTGTATCTCTCCCTAGTTCTCTTTCTTTTCTCATTCTCTCTCTCTCCCCCCTTGCTCTATCTCTCTCTCTCCCTCTTTTTTTCTCGTCCTCTCTTTTATAGACATAAGCTCGTGTCAGCCGTTCATTACTCCGGCTATTAAAACTTCGTCTGTGTTCGGAGTAAAAAAAAATGATCAAAAAATTACAGTGCTTTAGTCATTATTAAAGCACATCAATTAGTATTCCCCACATATGAGCGAGGGCATAATTATCGCACGCCGTACAAAAAAAGAGAGACAACATCAAATATTTATCGGCTTCTAATTGCATTATATACCTAGTTATAATAAAGGCACAATTAATATCCCCTTAGCTATCTTCATACGAAATTGCACTGGAGTCAAACAGTTTTGCTTCACTCCTATTGCGCACATACAGTACACACACACACACACACACACACACACACACACACACACACACACACACACACACACACACACACACACACACACACACACACACACACACACACACACACACACATTCCAGCTGGGGAGATGTCGTCGGGGAGGCAAGAGGCAACAACAGGGACACTTAACTGTCATTCAGACGAAAAACCCCCGGACCTATTTTTTACCATGCCAGTCAAGCCGGGGCGCGAGCGGGTGCAAGAGCGCTGTCACTTTATGGTAAGTGTGTGTGTGCTGTGTGCTGTGTGCTGGGATGTGTGCTGGGCTGTGTGCATCCAGCTCCAGCAATGTGTTAGTAGAGCACCGGCTGGCTGCCATTACAGATGGCCAAGCTGGAGCGTGAGAGTGCAAATCCAGGGAGAAAGGGCAGCACTGTCAGGCCACACACACACACACACACACACACACACACACACACACACACACACACACACACACACACACACACACACACACACACACACACACACACACACACCTGGTCAGCATGCACTGTGCATGTGATGCTTTCATCGCAGGGACGATAGTGAAGTGGCGGTAGGGTTTGGTCATGTTGTTGGCTGGTGTTGGGTGGAGGGGGGGATATAAATTAAACTGTCTTAATTCAAGCATGTATTATTAGCAAGACCCCGTGTTAATCAGATTTATCACGAGCCTCGTTACTACAAGCAAACGCAAATTTGCCCTGCTGGTTTTCATTTAAGGGCTGCTTCTTAATGTTGCACGGAGCGTGCACGCACAGCGCTTCACTGTTTATGTATGCAGAGGCCGGTGCTGCCGAGGGCTTGTCCACACAACGTGCCATGTACTTTTAATGAATGCTGTCTGTGACCAGTAACACAATTACCAGCACCTTGCTTCTCCTGCTCTGCTGCCATCGCCAGGACCTCTGGCAGCTTTGGCTGGGCCCTGGACACACTCGTCTGAATGGACAACCACTCCACCCAAAACATCCAATTTAATGAGGACCCAATTCTGGAGGGCCCCCCCTCTCTCTGGGCACGGGACAACTGACCCCTTTGTCCCTACCCCCTGTCCCATCTTCTCTGGCTAATGCTGCTGCTGGTGCTGGTGGTCGTGTGTGTCTACTGCCATGTATTCCTTATGCATATCCATGGCCCAACCATCTCTCACCCACCTCCCACCACCTCATCACACCTGACAATGTGTCCTTGTAATGGGCTGGTGCTCTAAGGTCCAGCGGGCTGGGCAGTTTAATCAGCGTCTGTCCTTGTGGTCGGGTGGTCCCCCCCTTGCCACAAATGGTGAAGAAGTGGTGGAGGTGATTTTTGAAAATATGGCTTTTCATTTCGTAGTGTTAATTCAACACTTGGTGAATAGGAACAACTAGTCTGTTAGCGTGACTAGAGTAGAGTAGAGTCGTGTAGAGTAGAGTGTTAAATTTGTACTCTGTATACTGAATGACGTGCCGTGTGAGGGTGTGGATGGTGCTGATGCTGTGGCTGCTGCAGGTGGTGGTGATGTTGTGTGATATTGGTGTTTGGTTGCTTGGTTGGTGGAGCATCGGCCCTCGTTGTGTCCATCCTGTTTAACTTGTTGTCTGGGCTGGTAGAAAAACTAATGCCATGGCGTGTCAGAGGCAGCGCTGGAGCGACAGGGAGCCAAAGCAAAGACAGCAAGGTAAACACAGCACAGCCGGACTGACCCTGAGCAAGTTCCAAACCACCACCCTCATCTCATCTCATCTCATTTCATCTCATCTCGTCGCATCGCATCGCTCTCCCTTTCGCCCTCGCCTCTCACTCATTCGCTCGCACCGGACACTTTTGAGCTGGGAAGGGAGACCACCTTTAAAAAAAGAGTGGAAGAACAGAAAAATGTGTGAAAAAAAAGAAGAGAAGGCAAGAAGTGTCCAAAACAACAACCCCCCCCCCCTCCCAAAAAAAAAAAAAAAACCCCGAAGAGTGGTGCATAAACTGAAAATAAACTTTCTCACCCCTTATCCAGTCCAAGGCCATGCCATGCCATGCAGGCAGGCAGGCAGGCAGGCAGGCAGGCAGAGAATACCATTAGACATAATAAACCGGGAAGGTAGACGGTATCAAAATGGCGTCATGTCAGCGACACCGACATGTATCTAGGTGCTCATTATCATCCTTGAACAGCACCAATTTACATCTAATGCAATGACTAATTCTGAACCGGCGTTGTCAGGAAGGATAGGAGATGGCCGGGCTGAGATGACAGTGTTCCTGTCAGCAGCGGCAGAATGGGAGGATTCCTTGGGGCAATGATTTAATGTCCATGTCAAGTGTTGCTGTCAGGCCCTTCCTTCCTTTCCCAGCCAGCCAAACCATTAGAATTCAGAATACATGGAGAGAGAGAGAGAGAGAGAGAGAGGGAGAGAGAGAGAGAGAGAGAGAGAGAGAGAGAGAGAGAGAGAGAGAGATGGACCCGACCGAGCCCTTGGCTGCCGAGCTGGCTGGCTGGCTGGTTTAGATTCACATAGGTGGTGAGCGACAAATAAAAAATCCCCCCCCCCTCTCGGGTTAATAAATAAATAAATAAATAAATAAATAAATAAATAGAATACAAAAACACACAGCGGCCCCGTGCTACAACCCCAAGTGATTACCCTTTGGCTGTAGACTGGAATTAAACCTGTTAAAAAATGCAACAAAGGAATGGGAGGAGGAGAAAATGCAATGCCAGTGACCTTACTGCTGAGCGTACCTTTAGTTGTTCATTATCGCTTGTTTGTCTTCACCCCCCCCCCCCCCCCGCCCCTCTCTCCTCCATCCTCACCTCCACCCTCCACCCTCCTTTCTTCTTCTTCCGTTCGCTATGTACTTCAATACGGGGGTTTGCTTTTTGTCGGGGGGTGCAACACATCTTGGCTATGTTGTCTTAACAACAGCAGACTAACCTGTCTGATCTCCCTGTCTTGGTAATTTTCACATGGCGTGATGTCATGATACTCCTTGGCTCCATCCTCTCGCACCGTATTTTTCACTGTCAGATGAAGAGGGAGAGAGAGAGAGAGAGAGAGAGAGAGAGAGAGAGAGAGAGAAAGAAAAGAGGAGGAGACGAAGCAGCAGCAGAAAGGAAAGGGAGTGGGTGTTAAGGAAAAGATTTTTTCTTTTCTTTTTTTCCCTCTCCTTTTCTCTTTTCCTTTTCCTTCCTTCTCAAGCTCAAGTGGCAGATTCAAGATGGATTTGTTTTGGGGGCGGGTGGGAGAAAGGATAGCGAGGAAAGGATTAATTGTGGCTCTCATCGAATGTCTCTGTCTCGTTAAGGTGGGGGGGTGAGGGAGTGACCTGACCTGTACATGATCCAGTCTAGGGGTCAAAGTTAAACTACCTCGACGACAGACCAAACCGTTTAGCGGGCCGGGCAGCACTATCAAAGTCCAACCCGGTCCTGAACTCTCCTTGGAAGTAGAAATATGTACGCCTAGTAATTAGCTACTTTTTGAGAAAATATATATCTAAAAAACAACCTTTTAATAGCGACCCCTAGCAGTCTTCCATTGGTACATGGCAATCTGTCATTGTATTGAGTGTGTGGTCTCACACTGAATATGAACCATGAAGACAAAATAGGGCACTTTTTCATAATTGAAATGGCAGCAACACTGGTCATTTACATTCATGTAGGCCTACCATTGCCCTTTGTGAATCTTCATCCACAACTAAATTGATAAGCAAGTATTTAAGTAAATCATTAAAAATAAAATGATGTCACCTGGCTAGCGAGAGTCTGGTGCGGGCACCACATGTGTCATGTGTGTTTGTCTCTACCTGCCTTGAACTCTTAGCCTTCTGCCTCTCTCCCTTCATTAAGGCTCCAGCATAGTCTCAGCCTCTTCACACCACCCCACTGCCACAACCCTCACTGCCACCACATACGCTGCCACCCACTACACAGCCACCCCCTCTGCCACCTCCACTGATGCCCCACCACCTCCGAGCCCCTACTCCATTGCCCCCCCCCCCTCCGCAGCATATCGTCCTTTAGCAACCAGTCTCTGCCCCAGCATGCCACCTCCACTGCCACCCCTCCAGCCCTTCCACCCCCCCCAACCCCACTCCACTGCCCCTCATCCCCCTTCATCTCCAGCATTCATTGTCTCCCCGCACATGCCGCCACCACTACCCCCCCACGCACACCTCCAGCTCCCCCACTACCCCTCTCCTACATCTATCGCCACCAGCACCAAAACCTCATCCCTCCACCCTCCACACCACCCCCTTTATCCTTTCTACCTCCCCTGACCCAATACCACCACCATCTCCTCTAGCCCCCCCACACGTCACCCCCACTCCCCTCCAACCTCCCAGTCCTCCTCCGCCCCCCGCTACTCCCTCCACCAGCCCCAGCTCAACCCTGTCTCGGGGTGCAAAGCCCCGTCTAATGAGGTCTTGATAAATGACCATGGATAGCCGGCCCTAATGAGTTTGCTGAGCATATGCTTTGTTATGTTTTCATGTGGTTTGCGCTAACACCAGAGCCCTGGGCGCGGGCCCCGGCGGCATGCAGGCGCTCTGAGGGTGTAGACGAGGGCCAGGGGGCTGGGGTGCGTGTCCAGGGGCCCCCAAGACTTAACCCCCCTGAGTCCCCAGAAAGGCCATTCACTTCCCCCCTTTTAAACGTCACCTCTGACCCCTAGCCACGTCACACTGGACGCGTATTACTGTAGCATCCATATGCCAACACTCGCACGGCTCGCCAGCACCTGCGCTTTAATGGAGTGTATGTGTGAGAGAGAGGAGGGCGGAGGCCCCTGCCGAAAAAAAAGCAAGGGGCCCATTGCTAATAGCCTACTTAAGAACTGACTTTATGATTCATTGTTAACACTTAAGTTACAGCGCCCAATTGGCACAACAGCAAAAAAAAAGGAAGAAAGAGAAAAAAAAGGGTTCTTAGCGTCTGACTGCGTCTCACATTTGCACAGCTTATCTAATGCATCGGGTAATTGGGTTGCGGGCTGCCACATATGGGCTGTGTCCTATTTGTGTACACTTTCTTTTAACCCTGCACAATGTGATGTAATGTGTGGAAGGTAAACACAAGCTTACTTTATTTAACATGTGTTTTCAATTAATCAAGCACGGCCTATTAAATGCGGCGCTATTACAGGGCCCCGAGACTGACTTTTTACTCCAACCCACACAATTACTACACTGCAAATGCACTTCGTACTTACTTACAAGGGGGCCCCTTGGCCTCTCCTGGTTGAGTTAACAGGGCTGGAAAAAAGTTGGCCCTTATTAAGGCAGGCATACATTTTGCGAGCGAGTGAATTGTGGTGCCTTGGCAGTGTGTGCCTTTTGTGCATGGGCAGTGTGAAATATGGTGTCAAATCGGGTCGTACCACTGATTGCAAGTTGGTCATGAGGTGAAATTGTTTTCTGTTACCCCATGTACAGTACACTACACAATGTAAGAGTCACGATTGACCTCCGATTGAGCCAAAAATCGGCCTGATCCCCAAGTAGTGCTGCGACTGAGAAATCGTGACAAAATCCAGCCAAAAAAACAAAAACGCACAGTGTATGCCCGGCATTACACATACTCCACGGTGGCTAAGAGAAAAGGAAAGCAAGCAAATGTGGGAGGGATGGTGTGTTGGTATCACAACTAGCAGGTTAGCCGACACATCCGACAGGTCCGTTGTCCCGGGCCTAGGGAAAGTGTGGGTCCAGAATTGGGGCCTCATTATTTTGCATGTATTGAAATGCGGGTGGCCCACTCAGATAGCTTTGCCTTGGGCCCAGCCAAAGCTGCCAGTGGCCCTAACGACCAGTGCTGTTGCCATTCGCTGGGTCTGGGGTCGGGATGTTACTCCTTGGTCCAAGTTAGCATATCATTGAACTGGATTCTAGCAGGTACCATGCGGTTCAATAGTAGCTTGGAGGTGCAGAGTATTGCTGGAAGAACAGGAGAAAGTTAAAACTCAATTACTTAACTCAAGGGGAGTTGGAAAATGAGCATATTTCCACAAGTGGTGGTGAAATGTCGCTTCAACAAGGTTGGCAAAAGTTGCCCCTTATTATTCTCTGCCGTGGCTGAACGGGGGAGGAAAAGAAGGAGGGATGTAGTGTTGGCATGACGACCGCTGTCGCGACGATATGGGCTACCTATCGAGCTGAGCTGCCAAGCCATTACCCCGGACTCGTGTTACGGTTTGGGTCATGCTAACAGCCTATTGTTAGCGTATCTCGACGAATCAAGCCCATGTCGAATGGCGGCCCTGGCACCGTCTCAACATGGTAATCAGGCAAACCCTGGCTCTTGGTCTCCGGGTCTCTCTCAGTGCAAAGCTATTTTCCCCTGCGCCGGTGGTGGTTTAATGAGCATTAATTGTGCACGGAATGTCCCATGCATGTTTTGGCCGCACTCATATCCTCTTCCATGGCCCTTTGCGGTACACTTGAAGACCCAGTCGACCGTCCAGCCAGCCAGTCAGCCAGCCAGTCAGCCAGCCACCCACCCTCAAGACGCCCAGCCAGCCAACCTCGTCTGATTGCCGCCCGGCATAAGCGCAGCGATGTAACCCCCACCACCACCACCACCTACACTCGCTCCCTCCACTCTCTAGAAGGAAGAAAGGACACATTCAATTTGGAGAAGCGGGCCGCGCGGAACGCAGGAACCGGAAACCAATTAAGGCCCTCGCTGAAAATGATAAATGGGCATTTTTATAAGCCGGCTGCTTGATACCGCCATTAAAACAGGCCTCAGTGCTGTTTCCACTTCATCTGGAGCGACAGGGGGATTCACTTAGAGAGCAGACCCACAGAAAGGAGGCCCGGTCTGGGGCAGCAACAACCCCATAGCACCCCCCACCCCCCTTCTTCGCCAAGGCTCAAAGGGTTGCGATCTGGCACAACAACATCATCGTTAGCCACGGAGAAGGTTCTTTATGTATTTATGTATTTCGCACATTGCAAATGAGCCATGTGTATACACTTGCGCTGAGATTGTTTTATGTCTCAATTAATAGCGAAGTAAAGCTCGAGAGAATGGGCCGCATGAGCATAGAGTGCTGATGTTATTGCATCCTGTGTTTTCTATATTGCGTTAGCCTCTCATTGCATTAGCCCTGACGCTAAGAGGCTTCAAACGCCGGCACCTGAACATGGATAGAGCGTCGTTTGCATGTCCCATCCCTCAGTCCCTCATCAGTTTTATAAATCATAAGGTGTGCGAATATGCGTCAGTGAGCCTGCAAAGCCTTAACACTGTTAGAACGTTGTTGGCCTGTCCCCAATTTTAACAATCATAAGGCTGCTGTATGCATGCTGTATGTGTAACGTTTGTGTAATGCGTGTGTATGTATACCGGTACTGTGTGTGTGTGTGTGTGTTTGTGTGTCATGTGTCTTTGTGATATGTCTGTGTAAGTCTGCGTGTGCAAAGCTGGAACTGAGATTGAACCCAGCATTATATCAATAGGTCTGCACACCTCCCCTTCACGTCACGTCACGTCACCATGCGCCGCAGCACCGCGGCTGACAGGGAATCCGACGTGTCTCCCGCTATACCTGCTCTAACGGTGGCACGTGTCTCTGTGGGCGAGAGAGAGAGAGAGACGGGGGAGAGAGAGAGAGAGAGAGAGAGAGAGAGAGAGAGAGAGAGAGAGAGAGAGAGAGAGAGGGGGAGAGAAAGACGGGGAGACAGGGAGAAGAGACACACAGTGACAGCCACATGATACTTAATCTCCATTCTTGACAATGGGGGAAAGTATCTGAGGAGAAGAGAAAGAAAGCAGAAAGAGAGAGGGGGGAATTTAAACACTTTCATCTCTGCGTAATTATTTCCACGCGCCAACATGAAAGAGAAAACCCCTGATTTTTTTGTTTGTAAATTAGAGAACAAGGACATTTTTCCTCTTGACAACTTTGATGGCTTTTTGTTTTGCCGCGTCTTAACTGTCAGCATTAACGATATGTGGGGTATTATTTTTCCTTAAGAATGTTTTTTTTCTATTTTGAAAGGATTGACAATATTACACTTAGAGACACGAGTCAGTCGACGCGCAAACATCGTTGCACGCAATTACGAGACGAGACCAGGAGATGTCATATTCCACAACCCATCCTCTGATTAATAATACATGAAGTTGCAATTAAGAGTATCTGAGTATAATTACCTTTTGTTCATTATCTGTGAACACGACTAATCACATGGAATTACAAAGAGTGGAGCAACCTTATCTTGTGTGTGTATTTGTGTGTGTGTGTGTGTGTGTGTGTGTGTGTGTGTGTGTGTGTGTGTGTGTGTGTGTGTGTGTGTGTGTGTGTGTGTGTGTGTGTGTGTGTGTGTGTGTGTGTGAGAGAGAGAGAGATTCGCTGTTTGTCTGTGTGTGTGTGTGCCTGCGCGTGTATGTGTGTTTTGTAAATGGCTGCAGGTGACAAGGCTGACGCTCTCCGATTTCCCCTCTCATTTGCTACGACTTGATCGTTTGCTGGTCACTCCATCAATCCTCGAACAAACAAATGAATGAGCGAGTGAGCGGTCGAGCAAGGTAGAGAGGGAGGCAGGGAGGGGCGGGACGATGACGAGGCATGGCGTGCAAGCGAACGAGCAAACGTACGAACGAGGCCGAGCGAGCATCCCCATGTCTAGCGAGCAGCGGCATCCAGTCCTGGTCGCCGAGCGCCGATCGACAAATGGAGGCTGAAAACAAAGCCAGCACCAATCAATAATTCCCTTTAGAGAACGTTCTGGAATGCTCGGCGGGTCCATCAATCTGCTGCCTAGTGTGCTGATGTGAAATAGGCATCGGACGGGGCCAAATAATCAACCCCCCCACCCCCCTCAGAGAGAGACGCCCCTGTCACAGGGTGACAATAAAATACGGCAATCATAAAGTGGTGCTTTAATTTAATAAAGGGCTTATTTGTTTGACTGGGTGTCAGATTGAGCAGCAGCAGCGCTCTCTCTCGATCTCTCTTTCTCTCTCTCTTTGCTGCGCGCACACATGCAGACAAATACACATACACACGCATGCACTCACACTCACTCACATTCACACACACACTTACATATTCACAAATGAACCCACACACATATCAAACAGCCATCCCCAGCCCTCACACACAAACACACACATACACAAATGCATCCCCCGACACACACACACACACACACACACACACACACACACACACACACACACACACACACACACACACACACACACACACACACACACACACACACACACACACACACACACACACACACACACCAGAGGCGATGGGGCCTGCGCACTGTGAGTCTGGCACACACACAGCATGGGCCTCTCTCTCTCTTTCCCTCTCTCTCTTTCCCTCTCTCTCTCTCTCTCTCTCTCTCTCTCTCTCTCTCTCTCTCTCTCTCTTTCTCTCTCTCTCTCTCCGCAGTCTCATGGGGGGTAATTATGAAGATAAATACAGTGGAGGCAAGCGCGGCTAATTTATTCGTGATTGTTGACAGTCAGAGTATTGTTTAACATGCACAGCGCGGGCCTTTGGAATTGGGTTTCATAGGAATGGATGTGTTTGTTGCTGTGTGTGTGTGCGTGTGCGTGCGTGCGTGCGTGCGTGCGTGCGTGCGTGCGTGCGTGTATCTTTGCATGTGTGCATATTAGTATGTGTGCATTTGTATATGGATGTTTGTGTGTGTGTGGATGGGTGGGGGGTGATGATGAAGGGGAAAAGGAAAGGCAGGAGTGGGCTGTGGATGCATCGGTGGTGAGGGGGGAGGGGGGTATTCCCTGGATGCATCCAGAATGCCATCAACACCCACCCACCACCACACCACCCACCATCACCTCCCATGTGTTCTCCACTCTTTTTCTCACCACAAGCAACCAACCAACCATCCGACCAACCAACTGTCTGGCTTTATCAGCGCACGTGGTTCTGAAAATGGCCTTAGTGGGCTCTGATGGTTCTGCTGCAGCCCAAGTCCAATCCCATGCGTACCGTACGTGGCCCCCCTGTATTGGTCACGGATGAGCTGCAGTGGTGTTGACCTTGGAGACCCACTAATGAGCCTTCACGTCCAGTTCATTACCCTGCGTGTTGTGTGGCCGGCCGGGCCGGGACCTCTCTCAAGGCCTGCTGTCCTCCTGGATACGCCAGCGGTGGTGGTGGAGCGTTAAGGAGGCCAGGCCTTTGGACCTTAATATATTGTATAATATATAATCTCTCTCTCGCTGTCTCTCTCTGTCTCTCTCTCTCTCTGTCTCTGTCTGTCTCTCTTCTCTCTCCCTCTCTCTCACACATACACACACACACACACACACACACACACACACACACACACACACACACACACACACACACACACACACACACACACACACACACACACACACACACACACACACACAGAGTGAATGTTACAGTGGAGTGCAGTGAGGAGGAGGAAATGAGAAGAGGTCACATATTCGGCCATTTAGAATCTTCTTCTTCTTCTTCTTCTTCTTCTTCTTCTTCTTCTTCTTCTTCTTCTTCTTCTTCTTCTTCTTCTTCTTCTTCTTCTTCTTCTTCTTCTTCTTCTTCTTCTTCTTCTTCTTCTTCTTCTTCTTCTCTCTCTCCCTCTCTTTCTCTCTCCCTCGCTCTTTCGCTCTCTTCCTCTCACTGTCTGAGCCTCAGGCAGGTGATTTGCATGCAAGACTTCCGTCCTGTCCTCTCTCCTCTTGACTTTTGCTCCTCTCCTCTCCTCTCCTCCACTTTTAGTCTCCTCTCCTCTCCTCTCCTCTCCTCTCCTCTCCTCTCCTCCACTTTTAGTCTCCTCTCCTCTCCTCTCCTCTCCTCTCCTCTCCTCTCCTCTCCTCTCCTCTCCTCTCCTCTCATCTCCTCCACTCTTAGAATCCACTCCTCTCCTCTCCTCCACTTTCTTCTTCTCTCCTCCACGCTTCCTTTCCTCTCCCCCATTTAATCTACTTTTATCTCCCCTCCTCTCCTCATCTCTCCTCTCCTCTCCTTATCTCCTCTCCTCCACTCTTAATCTCCGCTCCCCTCCTCTCCTCCCCTCTCCTCTACTTCTCTCTCCTCTCCTCTCCTCTCCTCCCCTCTCATTCTCTCTTCTCTCCCCTCCTCTCCTCTCCTCTCCTCTTAATCTCCTCTCCTCTTCTCTTCTCTCCTCTCCTCTCCTCTCCTCTCCTCTCCTCTCCTCTCCTCTCCTCCCCTCTTCTCTCTCCTCTCCTCTCCACCCCTCTCATTCTCTCTTCTCTCCCCTCCTCTCCTCTCCTCTCCTCTTAATCTCCTCTCCTCTCCTCTCCTCTCCTCTCCTCTCCTCTCCTCTCCTCTCCTCTCCTCTCCTCTCCTCTCCTCTCCTCTCCTCTCCCCTCCCCTCCTCCCCTCCCCTCCTCTCCCTTCCTCTCCTCTCCTCTCCTCTCCTCTCCTCTCCCCTCCCCTCCCCTCCCCTCCCCTCCCCTCCTCTCCCTCTCCTCTCCTCTCCTCTCCTCTCCTCTCCTCTCCTCTCCTCTCCTCTCCTCTCCTCTCCTCTCCTCTCCTCTCCTCTCCTCTCCTCTCCTCTCCTCTCCTCTCCTCTCCTGGCCCTGCTGTAACCTGGCCTCTCTGCCTTGTCAGCCCTCCTCTGACCCGGTCGAGGCCATGTGTCAGAGTCTCATCTGATGTGTTTATATGGACTGTGGTCATGCAGTGGTGAGCAGGAGGTGATACGAGAGTGCGTGTGCGTGTGCGTGTGCGTGTGTGTGTGTGTGTGTGTGTGTGTGAGGAGGGCTGCTCCGTTTCCCTTTTCCTCTGAGATGCTGTTGAAAAGAGCTACATTAGAAGGCGAGTCTCGGCATTAGCTGTTTCTTTGGATTACAGGGGAGGAGAAAGAAAAAAACAATGTCTGTCAGGCCAGCGTGTACTCGGAGCATTCACAGGAGCCAACCAAGACAAGGTGAAAGAAGGGACACACCGTCAAAAAAATCAGAGCAGAAAGGTTTCTAGCCTGGATGAAAAATATATTTGCTCAGCGCAGCAGTTCTCTCAGAAGACAAAAAATGCCATTCCAATTACTCCACCTTTATCATTGCTGATGATGTTTTGTCTGGTTGAACAAGTAAAATATTGTGCTTGCACCATCTGACTGATGGTGAAAATCAGAGTGGATGGGAATCAAAAGTTGTTTTGCGATGCAAACCAGATTGAAACCAAGCGAGCCATGACAGCAATGCAGATGTCAGCAAGTTCATCTGGGTAACGTGTGGTCACGTGTGGTGCCAGTTAAGATCCCTGTTAAGCCTTTTGGTTCTGGGCATATTTTTTGTGGAAATGGCATGGACATCATTTTGTCCAATTGAAAGAAGTGAAGGACAGCAGTCTTCAGGTTTTTCTTTGTCGATTCTCCCACAAACGTTTTTCGGCATCCTTCTGGCTAGCCTGACCTGGCACACTCTCTGGCACAGGGTTGTCAAACATAAGGCCCGGGGGCCGAATGTGGCCCACCAGATGGTTTACCCCAGCCCCAGACTTGTATAGAATTACTTAAAAAAGAAGCAAATCCTATCTACCCCATTACAAAGTTGTGGATGTCTAAGAATGAATTTGCCATTTACAGTAAATGCTCCTGATCTACCTGCTGATGTCCACCTTTAGATCCTTCATTAGCATGTGCTTCCATCATGAAGCAGAAATTTGGGATATTTTGCAATTATGTCACTGGTTCGACCCACTTGAGATCAATTGGCTGCATGTGGACCCTGAACCAAAATGGGTTTGACATTCTGCTCTAGCATCTGCTTCTTTGGTCTGCTGCCATTCTGGGATCTCCATCCCATCTCCATCGAACATCCATTTCATCAACCTGACAATTAGAATGCTCAACTCTCTATCTGCTGTATGCCTACTTAACTTTGGACTATTAAAAGGTTGAAAGTAGAATCAAGTTCAATTTTAATTTGATTTGACCAGTAGGCCCATGGAGCAAATCCTGCTGCTTAAACGCGACCTTTTATTTTACATTGAACATGGACCATTTTCCACTGGAGATCAACACAGTATGTAATTGACAGAAAATTAAATTTTGATTTCAGTCTACATGAATCAGTACCACAATAGATACTTTCACCCAACCATAATTGAGGCAAATGAAAGTGGAGTGGAATGGGTCACTAACAAATGTCAAGCTGAGGAGGTCTAATGCACAGTGATTTACAATGCTCTGTTTTGTGTCATTACTCAGGAGTGGCTATTTTCCCCACTACACACACACGCACACACACACACACACACGCACACACACACACACACACACACACACACACACACACACACACACACACACACACACACACACACACACACACACACACACACACACACACACACACACACACACACACAGAGAGCTTTTTTGGTGATGATAACAGTGTATCAGCATGGTGGCACAGCCTTTGTTCCCGATCCAACTGTGTTAATATTGCCTTGAATTTTCTGGTAATTAACCACACTCCTGTTATTACACTCTTTGCCTCTCCGATTGTGGTCATTGGGAACACTGCAACCCCGGTAACAATAACAAACCTTGCCGTGGCAGGAAATGATGCGGTAATAGACCACAATAGCACTCCTGAGTACTTTAGCCAGCCATTCCATTACCCTGTACAGGTCATCGGCAGCCCATTTCACTTGCTGCAGGATACACGAGCGAACGCAGAGACAAAGAGGCAGTTTGACAAAAAGGAGAAGAAAAAAGAAGAAGAAGATGAGGAAAGAGAAGAAAGGGGAAGAACAAGAAGAAGAAGAAGAAGAGGAGGAGGAAGAAGAGAAAAAAAGCGATTGGTTTGAGCAGCTTTTCCAATTGAAGTTTCTAAAAGAGGCTCCCAACTTTAAATGGACTTCTGGGCCCAATTAAGACATTAATAATGCATATTAAAGACTTATACACATCAAAATCAAAAAGAAAAGAAGACGGGGAACCAAAAAAAAGAAAAAGAATTGGCCCTTATGAATTCTGTGCAAAACACCTTTGAG
>NC_085869.1:29833210-29843210 GCF_034702125.1 Engraulis encrasicolus | reverse complement strand
ATTTTTATTCAGTGCGGAGAATAAAGACTCCGCACAGGCTGTGAAAAAATAGACTGGATGAAAAAAAAAAATCTGAATTTTTATTTAAAATTTAACAAAAACAAACTGGGTAGAAATCTGCACACACAGATCTCATTCACATTAAAGGCACCTTGAAGAAAAGGACATCTCCCTCGGGCTGCGCACGTATCTGATATCTTATGCAAAAAATCATTAGGCTAAATTAAAAAGCTGTTTGAGAGTAACCAGAGCCTTTAATGAGGTCGAGGAGGGAATGAAGAAGACATTAAAACAGAACCCTAGAACGGGAACACAATACAACAGCAGAGCCAGCAGCTATCGATTATCAATCAGATGGGTCATTATCTCTCGCTCGCTCTTTCTTTCACTCGCTCTTTCTCCCCCCACTCGCTCTCTCTCTCTCTTCCACTCTCTTGCTCTATTTCTCTCTCTATTTCTCTAGCCCCATGTTCCTTATCTCTCCCTCTTTATTTCTTTCTCTTTCTCTCTTCTCTCTCTCTCTCTCGCTCTCTTACTATCACTCCCCATCTTTCACTCTTCTCTCTTCTCCCCCTCTTCCTTCTCTCTATCCACCTCTGTCTTTTTAGCCCCATCTGTCTTTTCTCTTCCTCTTCCTCTTCCTCTGCCTCTTCCTCTTCCTCATCCTCATCCTCTTCTCTCTCTTTCTCTCTCTCTCTCTCTCTCTCTCTCTCTCTCTCTCTCTCTCTCTCTCTCTCTCTCTCTCTCTCTCTCTCTCTCTCTCTCTCTCTCTCTCCCCATCCTACTGACCCTGGTTTGAAATGTGTGAAGAGGTGAAGACAGCTGAGGCGGAGGTTAAATACCTGAATGAACCAGCAACGAACAAACAAACAAAAAGAAAACCCCCAAAACAAAACAATAAAAAAAAACAGAAATGAAACAACACTTCAAAAAAGAGGATTCTTTCCATCCAAATGTTGCCAAGGTCAGAGAGAGACAGGGCCGAGGCAAAGACTCGACATGCCCCCAAACAGAGGGATCTGGTTTCAGGGTCTTCTTCTAACTCGTGACCTTTATCTAGTGCGAGCTGAGGGACTCCGGGCGGCCGTCATGCGTGATGTCTGGCTGCTGTAGGTCAAAACAAGCCCGCTCCCAATCTGTAATTACACGTCTCCGTATCAAATTGAGAATTTCTCTTGACTCTCCCAAATGCTTAAAAAAGGCAGCGCACTATTGGATAATTATTGTTACGTCCATGTATTTATATCTGAATTTCTGTACATGCGCTGTGTGTGTGTGTGTGTGTGCGTGTGTGTGTGCGTGTGTGTGTGAGTGTGTGCGTGTGTGTGTGTGTTTGCATGTACATGAGCATCGTGTGTGTATGTTTGTGTGTGTATGTACTTGCGTGCATACGCATGTGTATGAGTGTATGACGAGTGTGTTTGCATGTGCATGTGCATGCAATCGTGTGTTTATGTAGGCCTATGTGTTTATGCATGCGTGCAAGCATGTGTGCGTGCATGTGTGTACAGTATGTGTGTGTGTCAGTGTGAGTAAGAGAGAGACAGAGAGAGCACATCTCTATCTGGGCTGGGTGCTTGACTTGGCTTGTCTCTACCAGGCGTGTTCTTCCTCTCCTCTTACCACCACAGCCTCCTACAGGCCATCCATAATGCCCACCACAGCAGCAGCAGCAGCAGCAGACACACCAGCAGACACTTCCTCATGCAGCCCCCTGTCACTCCCTGACAGCGTAACAAGAGAGTGACAGAGAGGCAGATGGAGAGAGAGAGAGAGAGAGAGAGAGAGAGAGAGAGAGAGAGAGAGAGAGAGAGAGAGAGAGAGAGAGAGAGAGAGAGAGAGAGAGAGAGAGAGAGAGAGAGAGAGAGAGAGAGAGAGAGATGGAAAAAAGAAGACTGAGAGAGAAGAAAGAGGATAAGGGGGAAACCAATACACAATGACGACAGAGAGAAAAAGACAGAGAGGGAGCATGAGAACGATCATAAGAGATTGAAAGATAAATAGAGATAGAAATGCAGGGTGAGAAAGCAACCGATAAGTTAAGTGGACCAGTAGGCCTTACAGAGAGAGAGAGAGAGGGAGAGAGAGAGAGAGAGAGAGAGAGAGAGAGAGAGAGAGAGAGAGAGAGAGAGAGAGAGAGAGAGAGAGAGAGAGAGAGAGAGAGAGAGAGAGAGAGAGAGAGAGAGAGAGAGAGAGAGATTGACTGACAGAGCAACAGAGAGATAGAGACAGAAGCAGACAGACACAAGTGACAGGTTAAAATGCATAGTTGAGCAGTATAACCTGGCAGTCGGAGGGTGAGGGGTGAAAGGTGGAATGTCCTGTCCCAGGGGGTTGTTTGGAGGGCACTGGGGGGTCCATGGCTGGTTCAGGGAGCCCTGGCCGGAGTGGACCCAGCCGTGTGAGCCTCTTCTGGGGTCAGAGATGAGGTCAGGTGCTGCTCCAGTGCCAAGGGGTGCTCCAGGGCTCAGTACTCCAGGAGAGAAACTTCAGCGCAAAATAAAATGTAAAAATTTAGGGCAATCAGAGGGCACTTTTTGGGTGAAGTAAGAATGCAATCAATATAACATACCAGCATATAAATATTTATTTACTCCTATAAATATCTTTGACCAAACTTTTTTTTTTTTTTCACTTTGGAGTACCTCATAGGCTTCAGTAGGATATTATTGATTATTCAAAGATTCGAAAGGACGTGTAGGTCAAGCAGGTCAAAAGGGGGCATTGAGCATATTGCTCTAAACACACCCTCCATACAAGCGTGGTTATGCATGGTGTAAACCCTCTGGCACAGGAATCATAGTCAGGTCTGGCCGGTCAGAAGATGCATGAAATTAAGTGCTGAGTGAGATGCCTTTAGTCATTCAGACGTGAGCTACAGTGGCTAAACAGAAATAAATCTCTTTTTTTATGCATGGAAATATGGATAAATCACTACACTCGATTGAATTTCCACCATTTGTTATTTAAACGCGCATTTCATGCATGTAGGTCACGTAGGCTAATAAAGCAAACGAATGAAGATGCTAAAGACACCATCCACGGTGCTTTTCAACACTCAAGCTAACAGGGTAAGCCTTCATAAACCCACTGATATTCTAGACTACAGAATATTGTACTGGCTTTGTGAATGGGAATGTCTGTTGTGGATAATTTTACATTTAATTTTGTGTCCTAGACCCAAGATCTACTGATCAACATACCATTAGAGATAATTAAGTAGGCCCTTATTGCATGTCGTTCCACCAGTGGAACTGTAATAATCACTAAAGCCTGGCTCAAACTACACGACTATCGCGCCGATTCTCGGCTGAAAACCCCCCTTACGACAATCGCTGGAACTTTACCCCCCAGGACCATCGCAAGCGATTGTCGGGAAAGATTTCCTCGTTGTGAGCGACGTTCTAAGATAGAACTTTGGCAGCTCAAAGAGTCGCCGATCGCAAATCGTAGAAATCAAACAGTGTTTGATATTTGCGACTGGAAATAGAACGTCGGGCATTGTCTCGGTGGCTGCGAGCAGCGACAAGATTGACAGTTGCGATTCTCTTCTAGTGTGCGGTGCACCCCGACGCCAAAATCGGACACACAATCGCTAGTCGTGTAGTTTGAGCCAGGCTTAAAGAACATTACTACCATAGTACAGTACTATGGTAGTAATGTTCTTTAGTGTTTATTACAGCTCCACTGGTGGAACGACATGCAATACTACACCACCATGGTAGTACACAATGCCTTAAGTCAGTGGTTCCCAACATATGGGTCGGGACCCAACCTATGGGTCGCCAATGATCCACAGTGGGTCACGGAGCCCTCTTGATTTTAAGGGGTTTCATTTTAAATACCATATATAAACCATGTTGAATAAATGACAAGCCATTTAACTAATATATAAGCAACAAAATGTAGGCCCTAAGGGCTACGTTAAACATTTATTCTATTTGACCAAAGACGAATTGACAAGTTTTTGCTGGAAACAGCGGGCATCATGTGACTCGATTGGGTCACCAAAGCTTACAATAGTAAAAACATGGGTCCCTGAAGAAAAAGGTTGGGAACCACTGCCTTAAGTAACATAATACGATGTGATTGCCGTTCTGGTAACAGCTCATTTATAAGAGGAGCCGTAAACCAGCCTGCGGTAGGATTGAGCAGGTGTACACAATTCAGTGATCACATCCAGGCCTTCATAGGGGCCCACGGAGGACTTACAGGCCCAAATGAGTCTTTTTTGTAATTCATTTTTTATCTTTGTGTGTAAGAAAAAAAATCCAAATAGCATCAAACTACTCAACACCATATGTCGAAAAGAATCTTCTACATAACTACACCGGATATTTGATTATATCTATTTCAGTTTGGAGTAAGTTGTGAATGAGGAAGGGGTCTCACTTTTTAAAAACTTATTGAGGCCACTGCTTGATCACAGTGACATGGTCCTCCAGACAGTTTCATACTACAATTCCCCCTGTCTCGCTTGGAAACTTTCAAATATTCATGCACTTCCACAGACTCGAACTCACCTACACCTACACCTACACTAAAACCCACGGTCTCTTGTTCTCTCGTTCTCTCGTTCTTTCTCTTTTCTCCCTCCCTCTCTCTCTCTCTCTCTCCTACCTCCCCTTTTCTTATTCTGCCCCCTTCAACACATACACACACACACACCACACACACACACACACACACACACACACACACACACACACACACACACACACACGCACGCACGCACACACGCACACACACACACAGTCGCGCCATGCCCTATGGCTGTGCTGTCACATTGCTCATCTCCCACCCACCATCCCACACTCCCCTGTCCCCTTGCCCACCCCCCCAAGAGCCCCCAAGCCCCTGCCCCACCACCATAGTCAGCAGAGGTGTCCAAGCTGGGGACTATGGGGGTGACATCTGGAAGTACAGCGGTCACACACACACACACACACACACACACACACACACACACACACACACACACACACACACACACACACACACACACACACACACACACACACACACACACACACACACACACACACACACACACACACACACACACACACACACACACACACACACACAGTACAACCCCTGGCTGTTTTCAAAGAGCATAAGCGAAGACCCCACCGTATGATTCGACTGTCAGGGAGCATGATACCTCATCAATAAAACAACCCCAGACATCCTCCCTCTCTCTCTCTCTCTCTCTCTCTCTCTCTCTCTCTCTCTCTCTCTCTCTCTCTCTCTCTCCCTCTGTCTCTCTCTCTCTCTCTCTCTCTCCCTCTCTCTCTCTCTCTCTCCACCTGCCTCCTCTCCGCCAGGAAGTCACCAGTGGAACGCATCAGGGCAGTGCTGCAGACCAGACACACGCACGCACGCACGCACGCACAGGGACAGAACTACACACACACACATGCACGCACGCACGCACACACGCACAAACGCACAAACGCACACGCGCACACAGGAACAGAACAGAACTACAGACACACACACACACACACACACACACACACACACACACACACACACACACACACACACACACACACACACACACACACACACACACACACACACACACACACACACACAGAGACAGGGACAGAACTACACACATTCACAGATATATGCACACACACACACACTCACATGTTGCACTAGCACGCACGCATGCACGCACGCATGCACCGCACACACACACACACACACACACACACACACACACACACACACACACACACACACACACACACACACACACACACACACACACACACACACACACACACACACACACACACCTCATACACACACACATAGGCATGTCGCACACACACACATGCACATCCACATGTACACACCCATTGTAGCATAGGCATGTCTACGCTGCACAGCACACACAGAGGAACAGGGGGAGCCTTTGGTAATGGACTGCATGTACTGTACTGCTACACCGGCTGGCTGGCTGGATGGCTCCTGGAGGGTTTTTTTTCTTTCTTTTCTTTCTCCCAGGCGCTTAAGGCACTGTGGAATCCATGTTTGTTGTCAAGGCAAGAGAGGAAGAGTGTGTGCGATCGCGCGGACGAGGGTGGTATGTTGACATTAACACGACAGTTAACACACAGCTTGTGTGTGTGTGTGTGTGTGTGTGTGTGTGTGTGTGTGTGTGTGTGTGTGTGTGTGTGTGTGTGTGTGTGTGTGTGTGTGTGTGTGTGTGTGTGTGTGCTCGTGTGTCTCTGTGTGTGTGTATACTGTATATGTGTGTCTCTATATGCGTATGTGTGTGCAAGTACCGGCATGTATGTGACACTGTGTGTAGCTGTGTATTTGTGTTTGTGTATACGCTGGCAGACGTATGCCCGGGTAGTTTACGTGACGTTTTTTTTTCCTTTCCTCTTCTCTCAGCCCTTTCTCAAACAGTCGTTTTGCCTGCGTAATTAGAGACTTGAATTTCAAGCAAGTCGGACGATCTAAAAATACGAAGTAAATTGATGTTAAAGACATGACATACAGTGCAAAAAAAGAGAGAAAGGAGAGAGATGACAATTATGTTAATACTCTCCAATTTTAATAAATACGTCCAGATGTACGACGACGGCAAAACGCAGGGAGGGAGGCGGAGGGCCTAATCAGAGTACCTCGTTGACATGAGAAGAGTGTGTGTGTGTGTGTGTGTGTGTGTGTGTGTGTGTGTGTGTGTGTGTGTATGTGTGTGTGTGTGTGTGTGTGTGTGCCACCGTCAGCCCTTTGAAGAGCACTTGTGCAAATGAGAGACAACAAAGTGCAAAAACAAATAAACACCAGGCTGCCATCGCCATTAACAAGAGAAACCCATCAAGAGCAGCTCGTCGCCGAGATAAAAAATACAAGCATGCTCCCCCTTAATTGTGTCTGAGTTTAGCAGCCGCGGACGGACTCAACTCTTGTGACTTAAGCAAACACATTATGCATTATTAAAATAGCGTTCAGGAGAGAATCGAGATGAAATGAAAGAAGGAAGGGGGCCAATCACGTGCTTTGTGGATGGGCTCATGTGGTCCCTCGGAAACCATGAGCTAATGTTAGCCCAATGTCACCCCATCGCTGCTAACACCCGCATAGGTTAGATCAGCCAGCCGCCACAGTGCACGTGCGTCTCGGCATTCTCTCCATCATGAGAATATCTTCACACACACACACAAACACACATACGCACACGCACACGCGCACACACGCACACACACACACACACACAAACACACCGCTTTCTCTATCACTCACACACACACACACACCACTTTCTCTATCACACACACACACACACACACACACACACACACACACACACACACACACACACACACACACACACACACACACACCACACACACGTCCTGCATCTCAACATTGCGAGGCTGCCATTGGGGGGATTAAAATGAAAATAACCTTCCTGGCGATCCCACCGATCAATCAGTGCTCTCCCTCATGATCATCAAGCGTCACCTCCATGCCTCGCCTTGTCTATCGTCCTTGCCTTCATCTCTTCTCTCTCCTCTTCCCCCTCTCCTCTCTCTCACCCGCTGCCTCGCTCACTCCATCTCTCCCCGCGCGCGTATCGGCCGTCACCCTTGCCACCCCCCTTTTAGAAAGCACCATCGCCCCATGCACAATCTCACGTATCGCACCCTCATGTCACCCCCTATCCATCCCCCAAACCCCCCTTCCAAAGAGTCCCCAGGGTCCCCGGGGGAGCGGCTCTCCATGCCTGGGAAATCAGCAGAGCGCCGGACGACCTTTGACCTCGGCCGGGGGATGAGTGAGGGGTCGGCGGCGGGCGTCTGGGGGTCTCCATATCAAACGCGCTGCGAGTTGGCAGTTGGCACGGCTCAATCAGGAGCAATTACCACGGCACCACCGGCCGCCACCACATCACTGTCAGCTGACGGAGGAGGAGAGAGGGTGAGAGGGAGATGGAGATAGACAAATAGAGAGAGATGGAGAGATAGAGTGATTAATAAGTAGAGAGAGAAAGGGACACCGCTGTCATCTGAGGGTGTGAGGAGGAGAGAGGGAGATGGAGAGAGAGAGAGAGAGAGATGGAGAGAGAGAGAGAGAGGGATGAAGGGTAGAGAGAGAAAGAGAGAGAGAGAGATGAAGGAGAGAAATTGAGATTGAGAGATTGAGTGATTAAAAAGTAGACAGAGAAAGAGGCAACGCTGTCATCAGAGGGCTGAGGAGAAGAGAGAAAGAGAAAGAGAGAAAGAGAGAGATGGAGAGAATGAAAAAGAGAGGCAGGTGGAGAGAGAGAGAGAGATGGAGAGAAAGAGTGGGAGATGGAGAAGTGTAGGAAAGAGAGAGAAAGGGACAGAGAAGGCGATAAAGCAATAGAAAGAGAGACAGAAAGGGACACTAGAGGTAGAGGCAAAGGGCAAGAAAGAAGTCTGAAATAGACAAGAGAGAAAGACAGAGATAGACAGAGAGGGAGAAAAGAAAGAAGAACACAAAGAGAGAGAGAGAGGGGTGAGATAATAATGGAGTTGGCTTTCAATGGAGACTTATGTCATGCAGTGACACGGTCACCCCTGGTGCCAACCTCCTCACTTCATAAAGAGTGCTACACATGGGCAGCCAGGCCGCATCCAGTGAATGTGCAGAGTGGCGCCAGCTTCATGACACACACACACACACACACACACACACTCACGCATGGACACACACACACACACACACACACACACACACACACACACACACACACACACACACACACACACACACACACACACACACACACACACACACACACACACACACACACTCACTCACGCATGGACGCACACACACACACACACACACACACACACACACACACACACACACACACACACACACACACACACACACACGCACACACACACACCTCTACCTCAACAGAAAGGAACGCTGGCCTTGTGAATGGGTCAAGGCTGTGGACTGTGCCATTGTGATGACTGCAATTGAGTTGATTGTTGTCCACCACTGTGTCAAGTAACAAGTACTTCACAGGTGGACCCTAATCCAGACGGGCTTTTCATCCATTGCATGAAGATATGTTTTTTTCTGTTTTGTTTATTCCATACACCTTCCAGGAACATAAGCGGCTGACCTTGCCATGAGGAAAATAAACATCTAACGAACTGATTTCAATTGGATCTTATTCCAAACAGTATATCTGTAAGTGAAAAAAATAACCAATTGGATAAAGAGAAATAGGTTATCATTTTTTCAACCATGTTTACAAACAATTAAGCCAAACGCACTCGTGTAAAATGTTGTATATAACGAATTATAATGATGTATTGTTGTGTAAACTAAGAATATACTTGATCAGTTACAGTATATGGTCTGACCTGACTGACTCTACTGTAGCAGACAGCGCCTGCCTTTCCCCCACCAGTGTTATATTGTATCTGCGATGAGAACACTACAATACTTACTGGTTCTGGACTGCTGCTAAATACGACAAGGTGTGGAAACCAATTTTCTCCTTTTTGCATTAATGATGTGCTGGTCACCTTTTCATAAATGATGTGGCAAAAGAAGACATAAAAACAACCTTATGATAAAAGTGCCAAACAATTTTATTCGCTATGTGAAATAGCTTCCCTAATGAATTCAGAATTTTCTATTAACTGCTAACAGATGATGGCTTGAAAGCACGCGCCTGCTGTTTCCTCTTCTAATACTAGGCCTACTTTAGTTGCTTCTGGGCTGCTGCTACTGTAAATACTGTATGATAAGGTGTGACACAAGCCATGGAGACCAATTTTCACCCATTGCATTAAGATATTCGTCAAATGTGGGGAGTGGGGAGAAAAAAATAAAATAAAAACATCCTTATGATCTATCTGGGTGCCATGAAATCTTACGAACCGCATGAAATCATTTGTATAATAGATTCAGAATATTTGCAACTGATTGCTCTAACAGCCAGCCATCGCCTGCCATTCCTCACACATCTGCGATGATAATA
>NC_085869.1:29810710-29828210 GCF_034702125.1 Engraulis encrasicolus | reverse complement strand
AGAAGAAGAAGAAGCAAAAAAACACAACATGTCTTTCATAGTGAGGTGGAAGCTCTTCGTAGTACGTACATCACCTCAAAGGCGTAACGTTAAAAAGGCCTCTCCTTCATTTGAACCGCGGGTTCATCTCGTTGGCACAGCTGTGTGCTCCTGCCTGTTTGTACTGTGTGCCTCTCTCTGCTCACTTCCCCTTCTCATCTTAGTCATTACAACATAAATATTTGGGAAGCTGTGATCTGAGTAAACTGGATGTCATCACGCGCATCTGTCTTTTTTCCCCTCTTATTCTCTGTATCTGTGCCTCTCTCTCTCTCTCTCCCATCACACAGCTAGTGTTCAGCGCACCTAATCACCTGGCCCTCTAAGATCAAAGCGGATTCGCAGAGCTGCTGAAGTTGAGCACATGAAGGCAGCAATAAAAGAATCATGGAGAGAGATAGAGATGGAGAGAGAGATAGTTGTGTGTGTGAGAGAGGGGGGAAAATAGGGAAACTGAATGAGAGCAATACAGGAAAAATCGAGACAGAGAAAGATAGAGTGAAACAGAGAGAAAGAAAGAGAGTGAGACAGAGACACATTATGGGAAGAGAAAAAGAGAGATAAAGAAATAGAGCAAGATCGAGATTGAAAGAGAGAGAGAGAGAGAGAGAGAGAGAGAGAGAGAGAGAGAGAGAGAGAGAGAGAGAGAGAGAGAGAGAGAGAGAGAGAGAGAGAGAGAGAGAGAGAGAGAGAGAGAGAGAGAGAGAGAGTGCTAACCGCTAACAGCCTCTTACTTCAGCCTTAAAGCTCACAAGCTGTCAAGCCTGGAGTTGAAAGCTTCCCTCCACACACACACCACTCAACCACACTCACTGTGTGTTATGGAGCAGATAGGCATAAGGCATGGAGCCATCTCTGCCTTCCCAAGTAAAGACCCGTAGATCCTGCTCATCCAGATTGAGATGCCTCTGACTCTGTTATAGTATATGCTCCATGAGTGGAGAGCTGTGCAGCATATTAGTGCCTGGATCTACACGGTTCCTTGTCAGTCAGGGAGGGGATGTAAAGGTGGAGTATCTGTGATTATTAGTGATTGTGATGGTTTGATGGAGACTGTGCTCTTATATGCATAGGGATGAACATGTCTGCCCATGCACACGTGGACCACACACACTTGCACACAAACGTACTGTAGAACATGCACACACGCACGCACGCACGCACGCACACACTATCTTCATGCATTAAATAAAGACACTAACAAGCAGCATTGCACCTACTCAGACTCACACCTACGTACATGCACATTCCATATATTCTCCAATACATTCCAGCACAAGTACTCAGTACAGTGCCCTGCCCTTACCAAAGACCTATAAACCCGGTGTAAAACTTCCTCGGAAACCTTCTCGTAGTTTATTTTTTTATTTTTTACAGTGTTTCATCATGGCAGTGTGTGTGTGTGTGTGTGTGTGTGTGTGTGTGTGTGTGTGTGTGTGTGTGTGTGTGTGTGTGTGTGTGTGTGTGTGTGTGTGTGTGTGTGTGTGTGTGTGTGTGTGTGTGTGTGTGTGTGTGTGTGTGTGTGTGTGTGACGCGTGCTCTGTTTAAATTCATCGTTTGCGCTGCACAGTGTCTTCATCAATTCGCTCAGACACCGGCAGATGAAGTCAGACTTTTTGGAGGCGCACCAACTGATATTCCAGTTTCCCCTCGTCATCCCGCATAAGCGCAGCCATTTGTCACGTTCTACATGCAGCGGCAATAAGGCGCACGCTGTGGTTAGCGTCAAGGTGGAGTTTGTTATTGCGGCATGATAATCATTAGCTCCTGGGATGCAGGATCAAGCATATTAAGATAAGAGGAAGAGACGGAGAAATTCAAACATGTACACACGCTCAGCGGCTTGGCTCCGGCACACACCATCAAATAGGCCTACTACAGTATGTATGGCCGGCAGTCTGTCACCCCTTTTTGGTAAGTGTCTTTCAGCAACACACACACATAGTGTGTGTGTGTGTGTGTGTGTGAGAGAGAGAGAGAGAGAGAGAGAGAGAGAGAGAGAGAGAGAGAGAGAGAGAGAGAGACAGAGACAGAGACAGAGACAGAGACAGAAAATGAGAGAGAATGAGAGAATGGAATGAAGAGTGAGAGGGAGAGACAGAGAGAAAGGAAAGGCCAGAGTAACAAAGAAAGAAAGAAAGAAAGAAAGGAGGTAAGAAAAAAATGAAAAAGAAAAGTAAGCCGAGAAAGAGAAGAGAAGAAAAGGAGAAGAAAACCAAGGAAGGGATAAAAAGACAAGAGATTGAAGGAGAGAATGGCAGAGCAAGAGAGAAACAGCGAGATGGAAAGAGAGAAGAGAAGAGGAGAGAGAGAGAGAGAGCGAGAGCGAGAGCGAGAGAGACAGAGAGAGAGAGAGAGAGAGAGCGAGAGCGAGAGCGAGAGAGACAGAGGGGAGCATAGGGGTCTTCACTCCACAGCTCGCTCGTCTGTCTCTGGCAGCCGCGTTTTTCATTTTGAGCAAAGTTGAAAAGATCGGGTAATTGAAAACGAGGAGACAATCCGGGCAGCTTGCGCTGTGCAGATGCCAATGAAAAGCTTCAGCGGTATTAAGGCATTAGGCCTACACTCCGGGCCCTTTCTTTTAGATTCCTTTCACACCGGCCCACGCACCAGGAGGAGAGGAGGAGGAGGAGGAGGAGAAGAGGAGGAAAAAATGGCTTTTTAATGACAACACCTGAGAAGTGTTTTTCAGCCAGCCCATGCATCATTGTCACCATGGGAGATTAAACTTTATTGTTTCCTTTCGGACGGGCGACAGAGAGGAGGAGAGGAGAGATGTGTGTGTGGGAGAGAGAGAGAGAGGGAGAGAGAGAGAGACTGAGGGGGGGGAGGTAAGAGGGAGTGGAGGGACAGGCACATGTAAAGTGCACTGGGAATGAAATAAACCTACACACTAGCCTACACCCGTTGAAATCACATTAGGGGCGTTAGCATTAGCTAACCGCAGCTATTATTGCCCTTTTATTTCAGTCTTAATGTGGACTCTGATGAAAGGTGCCCTTGCAAAACACCAAAGTGGAATACATAGCAGACCTGCTTCCCTCCGCTCCCTGCCTCTCCTGGGAGCAGCAATAAACCAGAGGATGGATGAGGGGATTTCATTTTAACCCGATAGTCACACAATATGGATGGGTTCTTTGAGACGTAGCAGGCAGCAACGGCATCCCATGCAAATTAATTTCTCCGATATTGTATATCTCATGCATACGTATTGCCCTGGTGATCGTTAGTAGGGGGGGTGTAAAGAAAATGTTACGGTGTGCGAACACGAGCCTATGATTGTTAGCACATCTGCGGTCGATAGTGGAAGGCAGATTGACTGGTATTAGCTCTAAAAAAAAAAAATCAACACAAGTGTTGCAGTCGCACAGCAGAATTATTTATGTATTCGCAATTCCATGAGAATAGTGGAAAGCTTTAGAATCAGAGCTTTATATGCCACAGCAAGTATTACATTTCTTGAGGTCTTTTTTTTAATCCACCTGTTTCAAATGTCACTTCATCTCTGCGGCACAGCGATTTGTCTGTTATTAATAGATTTATGATTTATAGGGAGGGAGGAGGTACGCGGGGAATCTGCCACTACGGCAAGCGGCCAGATATACAATTATCCAGTGCTCACCCTATATGAATGCCATTTTCCCCCGGCCTCTGCCGAAAAAGAGACAGAAGCCATTTGTCTCCCTTTCTCGCTCCTAGCGGGCCCGGTAATAGGCCATCTGGTGGGGCTAAACATGAAAGATTAAAATGATATACAGTATGAAGGCTTTCTATTCAATTGCTAATGTCCGAGATTCCAGATCCAGAGGGCCAAACTCTGTCATTTTTAGCAAGCCCCCCCCCCATACCCCCATCCCACCACCAACCAACACACACATCCTAAACACCACCACCACCACCACTGCTCTTTTTAGGTCTTTCTGGCGTTCTTTCTTGCTTTTCCTTAGAGGAAGAGGTAATTATGAGACTTCCTCACAACAGAGATGCTCCAAAGCTGAAAGGCCAGGCTCGTGCCACGTGTGACCACTGCCCCTCATTTCTGTGTGTGTGTGTGTGTGTGTGTGTGTGTGTGTGTGTGTGTGTGTGTGTGTGTGTGTGTGTGTGTGTGTGTGTGTGTGTGTGTGTGTGTGTGTGTGTGTGTGTGTGTGTGTGTGTGTGTGTTGGGAAGGGTTTAGTGGGGTATGGTGTCGCAGAAGGGGTAGGGGTTCGGATGGGGATATGGGGATTTCGGGTGGACACAATGCCCACCAAATGTCTGCCTGGCTAATCCCTTACCTCCAGTCTTTGTGTATTCATGGACGCCTGTGTCTCCCCTCCTGCTCCCCTCTTGGAAGGGGGGGGACAGGGGACCGGGCACAGAGGGACAGAGGGCGGCAAGTGGCTCGCTCAAGGGGGCGGGGTGGCAGTTGGGGTCAGAGGGGAGCGACGGTGCCACAGGCTAGCGGTGCCTTCAGCCATGATTATTAGCGGCTAAGTCTTTTACGCCGCTAATCCAGGAGGGGGGGGGAGTTAGTTAGGGAGGCAGAGGTGGTGGTTCGATGATGGAGGCTTTGTGTGTGTGTGTGTGTGCGTGCGTGTGTGAGTGCGTGTGCGCACGTGTGTGTGTGTGTGTGTGTGTGTGTTTGTGTGTGTGTGTGTGTGCTTGTATGACTTTATAAATAAATAAACAGTGTGGATTTGAGCGGAGGACAGGGACCTTACAGGCCCATGATACCATGCTAGGCTGCAGTTTGATCCTGATCTGAGCGAGAAGGCAAGCGAGAAGAGGGGGAGCTAAATTGGCTGTGCTCTGGGAGTTAGCTGGCAGTTATTTAGCCAACTAGTTGATCAAACCAGATCTCTCCAAGGACCAGCAAGCAGGCAGGCAGGCAGGCTGGCGAGAGAGCAGGCAGGCAAGCAAGCAAGCAAGGCAGCTAGCTAGGCCCCAGAAGCACTGAGGAAGATGATGTGACATGCTAGCAGCAGTCAGATCATGTTCACAGTCAGTTAATCAATTATTCGTAAACAACCTTACATCACAGTCACATTCACATACAGGATGTTTGATTCTAGCTGAAAATGTTCAATAATAGTAGATAGTAATAGCACAGTGTACGTTCCAACTCAACTATGTAGGCTAATCGTGAATGAGAATTGTGTACTGAATGATAAGAAGTAATGTAAAATTTTAAGGCTAATACTTGAAATTGATGATGGTAGTAAATTTATGGAAAAAGCTTTTCCTTATAGAATCATGAAGTTTATGATTCGCTTACTGTTCTGCATTCATACTGGTCCTCGAACTTGCTGATTTCTTCTAAAAGATGTTTCGACAGCAAAACGTCCTTCCTGTCTAATTGGGCTGCTTAGGATGACAGTCCGGTTTAAAAAAATGGTATTGGGGGAGGTTTTCTATAGGTTTACGGCCATAGAAATCAATAGAAGTTAGCTCAAATTGGGCAGGATTTAGTGCCTTCAGGCAGGTTTTCGGATTTTTTCGGGTTGGGAATCATCAGGCCCATCTGGCAATCCTGGTTCTATGTTGCAGCATGAACTTCATGCACCGCCTCACTTGGCTCTGCTGAAGGATGCCCGTCCTCCCCTGCACGGCTGGTGTTAGCAAGCGGCTGGCTGTTCTCTGCGCTTGGTTGTGTTCTCTCTCCGAGAAGCTAAACGAATTAGCCTCATGTAGTTCCGAGATTTTAATCTATTTAGTACCGTGGCAAGTGACATGCATCCAGCCTACTGTACACGCACTCAGTAGTTGTCGCTGGTTGTGTCGGTGTCTTTGGCTGTGTGTACTACACAGCGAGGGAGATGGATTGAGTGTTGGCAAGGTGATGATTTGCTGGAGGATGGTGAGGTGACCGTGTTCCAAAAATTTGGATTAGTGGAAGGCCTGGCAAAATAAACTCAGATTAACTGGTAAACTATCTAAAAGCAGCCCCATGGATTTATTATGCAAATCAAGGCCACATAGGTCAGGTTGTTTATGACAATTTTTTTTTCTCAGTTCCAGTCTGTGTGTGTGAGAAGGGCATATCAATACATAGGCTAAAATACATACTTGAGTACATAATATTTGTTGAGTAAATGGGTTTGTGTTGCTTTTTGGAAAGCAAGGCTGTATGTGAGAGACAGTGTACGTGAGTCCAGCTCAACAAACAGCACCATGCCTGTGTGAAGCTCAAATTCTGCCATGTACCATCAGACAGCTCCCCCTGACTCCTCTTTCAAACCACTCCCTCTCTCTCTCTCTCTCTCTCTCTCTCTCTCTCTCTCTCTCTCTCTCTCTCTCTCTCTCTCACCCCTCCACCCCCAGCCACTCACATCCACGAGAAGAGAAGATGAGACGCTCTGCTCTCCTCTCTCCTCTTTTCGTCAAGCAGCTCTCAATTATGCATAAACACGTCAAATTTGGCCCAACAAAGAGGAGCAACATGGCCTCCAGCTGCGGAGACTGTCGTGCGCTATTTCGCCACAAATTTCAGCCGCACTGCGCAGTGCTGCAACGACACTTCCTGCAGATCCCCTTCCGCCAGCAGACACTTCTGTGACGGACCAAGGGGCTGGGGACAGGAAGGAGGATATCGGTGTCAGTGTGTCTTGCGTGCTGTACAGATAAGGGCCTTGGGGCGTTAGCATTTAGACCTGTAGCATTTATGGTACAAGTGAGCCCAAAAAATGCAGTTTATGGCTGATTTAATTAAATGTATTCGAATATTTTTTGAAATATGTTGATATATGTTCAGCGCAATACGATTACCTATTTTGATACTTTCTTCTTCTGGGGGTTTGGGGTGATGGTGCTAGTGTGACCATAGAGTGTAGTGGAAAGTGCGCACATCCAGCAAAAAAGCATCAGCAGGTGCCAAATCAAAAAACTGTCACATGTAGGAGCGGGAAAGGATCTGCACACTGCTTGCAAAAGACTTAATTTATTGTGCAGATCCTTTCCCGCTCCTGCTAGTGTGACCATACCTCAGCTGTGGAAGAGGAGGAGAAGAGGAAGACATACAGGAATAAGGAAATAAGTCAGAGGGTTCCTTCCGATATCCTCACTCCCGTCCTGCCTTGCTCCCTTGCCTGCTTGTGGCTTCGCGATGACGTCACTGATGACAGAAAAGTATTTCAATGTGTAGCAAAAGAGCAATTCTAATGTCATTTTCTCATTTGCAATTGGGATGGTGAATGAAGAATAGTCCCCCATGAGTTGTTGCGGCTGCGCTGACAGCGGGGGAATTTTATTGTTTTCTCCACGGACGTGGGCCGTCAGCGAAATGCGAGGCCACAAGCACACAGGCCGAGGAAGGGAGTGTGCATATTGGAATTCACCCCTGTTGTTTACAGAAAGTCATGGAGAGTGTACAAGTCAGTGAGCAGAGATAAACATTGAAGGTTTTGCCAAAGGCTTGGCCTGTTGTTTAGAAACACAATATGTTAATAGACAAAACATGATTACTATTCTGATATTTTCGTCTTCCTTATTGAAGTTATTAGTCTTGTTGACTGCGTGGCATTCCTACTTTGAGTCCAAGGCTGTGCCGATGATATTACACTACAAACAACAATAAGGAGAATTTAATTGAGCTGACTTGTCATAACAGACATGGTGAGTGTGATCACAAAATGAGCTACCGCCATTTGTCTTGTCAAACATTTCCTACACAAGGGAAGTGACATTCGGATGATGGAGGAGGAGTTTCTAAAACAGCCCATGAAGCGCTGGCAAAGTTATTTATTTCGTTATGAAAGGCAGCACAGTCATTACAGAGGCTCTGTAATTTATATCGGGCACTTCGACAAGGATTTTAATTACACGCTTATTTGTCTTAGACTCACGATAAATCAGGATTAAAAACAGGAGAAGAGGAAATACTGTAGCACCACCCTCCTTCTCAAGAGCTATTGTGTGTGTGTGTGTGTGTGTGTGTGTGTGTGTGTGTGTGTGTGTGTGTGTGTGTGTGTGTGTGTGTGTGTGTGTGTGTGTGTGTGTGTGTGTGTGTGTGTGTGTGTGTGTTTGTGTGTGTGTGTATCTGCTTGTATCTGCACGTGTGTAAGTGCTTGTTTGAGCCTGGGTTTGTGAACATGCTTTTGTGTGCTTGTGCTTGTATGTGCACGTGTGTGTGCGCGTGTCTGTGTGTCAATGGACGTTTGCATATTACTATTATGTACGTTTTTTTTGTCTCTGCTGAGAGCCAGTGTGAGATATTGTGTGCTGTGTCAGATGCAATGAGCAGATTAGGTGTTTACCGTGGTGACTGCCCTCTACCAGTGACCCGATGAAGCTGGTTAACTCCTAAAGCCCTGACCTTTTCAGATGGCCGCCTTTGTGCTCCTTTAAATCAAACTTTGACACAACAGTTATAAACACTCTCCAAAAGGGCAGAGGGGAGGGAAAGAGGGGAAAATGAGAAGAAAGGGGATGAGAAAAGGGGGAGAAGGGAGAGGGGAAAAGAGGGGAAAAAAAACATTAAAAGAAATTAGGTTAGAATGAAAATAATTCATTCTGGAAGTTTCCCTTTTTTTGAAAAAAAAAGAGAGAGAGAGCAAGAAAGATTTTCATTGAGATCAAAGCCGGCATCTCAGCTCTAATTAACAAAACTAATGCGGATCCCAGACCTTCTGGCACTGGGGTAAGGGGCCTTGGAGGAATTGAGCTGAAAATTTTCCGCAGATTTAAATAATTAATATGACACCTTGAGCTCCGCGAAGAAAGCCCAGCGCCATGTTCGAGTTTAGAACAATGTCACTGCCAAGTGTAATGCCATTTGTTCTGATGAAAATGAGCTGGCTGGACGTGGAGAGCTGAGCCGGTGGAGAAAGAGACGAACAGGAGAGACTTCATTGTCTGCCGTGCTGGTGGAGCAGCTAAATCGCCCAGTTGCCTTTTGTCATGCTAAGGACTTGTTCTTTTTTTGTGCAGAATGGTGTATGGTGTGTGTGTGTGTGTGTGTGTGTGTGTGTGTGTGTGTGTGTGTGCGTTTGTGTGTGTGTGTGTGTGTGTGTGTGTGTGTGTGTGTGTGTGTGTGTGTGTGTGTGTGTGTGTGTGCGTTTGTGTGTGTATGTGTGCATGTGTGTGGTTGGCTGGAAAGAGGGGTGGTGGGGTGGGGGTCAAAGACTTTATAAACCAGCCCTCAGGTCTTTCCAAGCCGTCCAGAGAAAAGGGAGGGGTGAGGTGAGGTGGGGTGGAGGTGTAGATGCTGGTGGTGGTGGTGGAGGTGGAGGAGGATGAGGTGGGGAATCTGGGAAAAAGGGTCCGAAGCGGCTGGGCTCGGGGAAGACGGAGCTTGGTCATTTTATGGTTCCTAATCCCCTTAATCCCCGTTAGAAGGGGGCTTGTGAGAGACAAATCCTCTCCCAGAGGTCCTTAGGATTCAAACGCTGCGCTTGAGCAACTGTATCATTTGATAACAACGACTGCGGCGAGAGTGAGAGATAGTGAGTGAAACAGAGAGGGAGAGCGAGAGAGACAGACGGAGAGAGAGAGAGAGAGAGAGAGAGAGAGAGAGAGAGAGAGAGAGAAAGAAAGAGTGAGCAAGCGAAAGAAGGAACAAGGGGCAGTCTGGATGAGAAGGAGGCAAGGCTGTGTTGTGTGGTCAAACACCCCGCTGCCTGTATCAATGTGTCACTCACAGCATCGGCCCTTAGTGAAGGCCCTTCATTTTAATCACAGTGCCATTAATGAGGAGGCTACTCATGCTGGTAGTCAGACTGGTCATCTGGACAGACAGGTATTGTCACGGTAGACACACACACAAACACACACATACGCTCAGACACACACATGTGGTCTGACCTGTATGTAAATGGACCTTATGTTCCTCCTCGGCCAACTGATCCCCCTTTCGAAAATCTCTCTCTCTCTCTCCCTCTCTCTCTCTCTCTCTCTCTCTCTCTCTCTCTCTCTCTCTCTCTCCCTCTCTCCCCACGGTGCAGGCCGCATGGTGGCTAAGACCCCTGTTCCCGCTAATCCACCCGGGCCTTATTCAAATTAATTCACTCCCGGTGACATAATCTTTGGCGATCCCCACTTCATTATCACTTAATTAATACTGGATATGAAGAGACCCGACCCAGACGGGGCTGGCTAAGCGTGAAAAAAAACAAAAAACAGTTAAGAGCGCCGTACCCCGAACGTCCTAGAACAAGCCAATGGCATGGACCGCATGGAGGAAGAGATGGAGAGATGGAGAGAGATGGGGGAGGGAGGTGGCCAGGGGGGAATACGAGTGGGATATTTAGGGCAGGCTAATGCGGAGCGATCGGGGTTAAATGACTCAGTAATATTCTTGATTCCTACGTAAACTCTGCATAATGATAGGGGATAGGGCTGAGCTGGCCTCTCTCCTCTCCTCTCCTCTTTTTTCTCGCTCGGAGAACTCGGGTCCCTGTTTGGGCTTTGAGGTTTTCCGAGTGGAAAGCCTGGAAAAAACACACCCCACCAAGATGGAGGATCCCCATAGGCATGATTGATGCCCTCACTTTGTCTCGGCTTAAATAACACACAAGTCTTTAATGCTGGAGCAATTGAACGAAAACCTCAAAATGCTAAAGGAAATTGTGAACCGGGGACCTTTTTTTCTCTTTCCTACTCCGGACCCCTTTCTTCCACCCGTTACAAAACGTCTCGACTAAAAACAACAGCCCGAGCGCAGACAAATCATTGGCGTAGCTCTACAGGCCCGTGTAATTGAAAGAACATGATGGTAGAGGTTGGAAATGGCGGGAGAGGGGGGAGGAGGGAGCACCCAAGGATCGGGGTGGGAGTGGTGGTTGAAAGTTTTGGGGTGATTAGTGTCGTTTCGAGGGGGACAGAAGTGCCCTTGGGGCCTATCGAAAGCACCCAAACACTGTCTCCATGACTCTTGTCTTCGGTTGTGGACCCAAAATGGGACCAGAGGAGAGCTGTGGTCACTGTGTGCATTCCCCACCACACGAACAGGAAAAAAAACAGCAATGAAAGCAGAGAGAGGAACAACAACGCTGTACAAGGGGGCCATGCATGAGCACTGTAAATCTGAACCAGAGGCGGACACCCCAAATTTAGACAGTACGAGTAATCCATGTCCAGCAAATTGAACGAACCCATTGCCCTCTCAGTATATCAGAGCGAATATTGCAAGCACAGGTGGAAGGAAGGTATGGCTGGTCAAAGATGGAAGTACATGGAAAAGAGAAACTTTATTGTCTATAATTTGAATTCAGCTCGGTGCTGAATACCACATTCATGGATGAATAAATAGTTGAAAAATATGAGAATGTTGTCCTTTGACTGCTTTCAAAGAACTCTGACTTTCTTTGTCCAGTTTATGCACCTCTTGTCCAAACCCAGAGAGCTCAGCTTCAACAACAGCAGCAACAACAACAGCGAGCTAACCCTTCCCACATGCGTGTACAATTGCACACACACACACACACACACACACACACACACACACACACACACACACACACACACACACACACACACACACACACACACACACACACACACACACACACACACACACACACACACACACACACACACACACACACAGAACTGTATGGCTGTGGTGGTGGCCATAGAGACCAATTGACATTTTCTCTCGCTACCTACTAAATGTGCACATAGCTGGCCAGGGGGGATGCATAGAAGAAACAGCTCGAGTTAAAGCTGGGCTGTGGTTGGTTTTAGTGCCTTCTACTCTGTCCCACTTTTACCCAGAGTCCCAATCCCCATCGTCACTACAACTCACCGCTGGACAGATCACATTGCATACCAGGCATTAGCCTGGTGGCCCATAAGTCGTAACTAGCACATCAAAAATCGACACAGCACAACTCGGTTGCCTCTTGTTGCTTTTCGATTGGGCACAACAGAGCTCGACTCAGCTTGAAAACCAGCTGGCCAGCTGAAGCGAGCTGAGTGGGTCTTTCGCTGTCTACTCCTCAGAATCCGCGTTAGCTCGTCCTCAACAGTGAATCAAAAAATAATCATGGTGGCCACCAGATCAACTCTCTTAGAATGCTCTTTAGTTTGACTCTGTATCAAGTCAAGTCAAGTCAAGTCAGCTTTATTGTCAATTTCTTTACAGACACTGGTCATACAAAGAATGGAAATTACATTTCTTACTTTCCCATTTCAGACATAGACATACTTTAGTTATAGGCATAAACAGTATAGACATAGACAGTACACATACAGTAAACCTACAATACACATACAGACATTTAAAGTGCAAGACTGGACAAACAGTACAGAGAAAATATATTATTAGTATTACTCTGATATTATAATCGAAGGCAGAAATCAACATTGTAGTATCCAAATATGATGTCGCTGAAGCTATTTATAGCCTATTTCATTAGGTGAGATATCTGTCGGCCTTAACGTTAAGTCAACTAGCCTACGTAAAGTTATGCGACATGACAACGCCAAAAACGTAACTCCAACCATACTCCAGGTAACACGGTTTGTAATGGAAACACAAACCGGGCTGGTTTAACAGCACCACTCAGCTCGACACGACATGGCACGGCACAGCCGGGTTGTATGTGGAAAAACGCCTTTTGTCTTTGACTTGATACCTGGTGGACTAGCCTTGGCTGAAAATGCCCAGGCTAATGTTTTCCCAGTCCAGCCCTGCACTCCTCTCGCAAGGCTCTCCTCCCAACCCCAGCGCCAGCCTACTCCCCTCCCTCCATCCCTGCCTGGGTCTGCTCTGCACATAGCTAGCAGCACAAAGTCTGGAGAGTTCAAAAACAACAACCACAAGTACGGGCTGTCTTCGGGGTGCCAGAGACACTTAGCGGTCTGATGTTGCCGAGACAAAAGGCCAAATGTGCTGTCACCCGTGCAACAGAGAGGGAGGCTGGTGTGTGTGTGTGTGCGTACGTGTGTGCCTGTGTGCATGCAATGTGTGCAGAGAGCTGCATTTGTGCCTGTGTGTGTATGTGTGTACGCATGAGTGTTTGTGTGTGTGCAAGTGTGTGTGTGTGCATGCAAGTGTGCATTTGAGAGTGCGAGTGTGTGTGTGCACGAGCACGCGCGTGTGTGTGTGCATGTGGGTTAAGTGTGTGTGGGGTGCACATCGATGAATATGGGGAAGAAAGAGGTAGAAGAAGTGAAAGCCTCAAATTCCAGCCTATTTGGAGGGGGCAATACAAGCACTCTTGTTATATTAACAAACTGGCAGGAGAGGGGTTGTTTGTCTGACTCTCTCTGTGTCTCCAACTCTCTCTCTGTGTTTGTTACAGTGTGGTGCCATATGTGTTAGAAGATGATGCCCCATGTTTTTGAGCTGTAGAGTTCAATGCCTTGTTGCAACCAATAAGGCCTTTGCACGTGTCACAGACATAGGCATAAACATGACATGAGACCCTGCCCTTTGCTATTGCCTACAATACAGCATGTTTGGGTGTATCCATGGTGGTGATGGTGTGTGCGTGTGTGCTTGCTTGCGTGTGTGCTTGCTTGTGTCCGTGCATGCGTGTACACTTGTGCGTGTACAGTCTGATAGTGCAACATGCCCCCAAAGAAGGCGTCAGTTCTTCAAAGTTGTGTATGTGTATGTGTGTGCATGAGTGTGTGTGTGTGTGTGTGTGTGTGTGTGTGTGTGTGTGTGTGTGTGTGTGTGTGTGTGTGTGTGTGTGTGTGTGTGTGTGTGTGTGTGTGTGTGTGTGTGTGTGTGTGTGTGTGTGTGTGTGTTTCATCTCTGGTCAGCAGTGATGTGTCTCTGGCAGCTGAGGCAGGGCTAAGGAAATGCAGCATGTCAGGGTGAAACCATTTAAAAAGTGCCCGGCCTTGTTTGCATCTCGCTCTGTCTGCTTCTATATTTGTCTTGCTCTCCCTATGTGTCTATATCATTCCCTCTCTCCTCCTCATTCTCTCTCTCTCTCTCTCTCTCTCTCTCTCTCTCTCTCTCTCTCTCTCTCTCTCTCTCTCTCTCTCTCTCTCTCTCTCGCTCACTCGCTCGCTCTCTCTCTATCTGCTTGTGTCTGTCTTGGCAAACTGTTTGTTCCTATTTCCCTCCATCTTGAAACACTGATGCTGCTGGCAGGCTCTGTGTGGTAAGAAACAGAAGAATGTAGATACACACTCATGAGGAATGTGTGTGTGTGTGTGTGTGTGTGTGTGTGTGTGTGTGTGTGTGTGTGTGTGTGTGTGTGTGTGTGTGTGTGTGTGTGTGTGTGTGTGTGTGTGTGTGTGTGTGTGTGTGTGTGTGTGTGTGTGTGTGTGTGTGTGTGTGTGTGTGTGCGTGCGTGTGTGCGCGCATGCACGCCCGTGTGTGTGTGTCCGTGTATGCACGTACTGTATGTGTATGTGTATATGTATATGTATGTGTATGTGTGTGCCTGTATGTTTACTTGTATGCATCTCTCTCTTTCTCTCTCTTTGTGCAGTGTGTGTGCGTGTGCGTGAGTGCGTGCGTGTGCGTGCGTTTGCGCATGCTTGCATGTGTGTGTTTATTTATGTCATATGTGTATGTGCACATACGTGTGTCCCCCATAAAATAAGGGGTCTTGGATGGATAATTCAGCCACAGATATCAGCGCGCTGGGCTGAGTTGGGCTGGGCTGGGTTGGCTCTAGACCCTGCTCCTGGTCATTATCTGGCCAATTGGACACTAGCCCCTGGAGGGGTTCCCCGCACAATGAGACAGGGGTAGATCCTGCTAGCTGCAGGGTCAGACCTTTAGCCCCCCTCATTTTAGCTTCCCTTTCATGTGGCTTACTGTAGTAGAAAGGTACTATTTTACACAATCTGTCTGCTCTGTCTGTGTATGTCTCTTTTTCAGACTATGTATTTCTCTCTCTCTCGGAGTCAGTGTGTCTATTTCTCTCTTTGCCCCTCTCTCTGTCCCTTTCATTCTTTTCTCTCTCTTCCTGCCCGTTATCTAACTCTTTCAACTCTCTCTCTCTCTCTCTCTCTCTCTCTCTCTCTCTCTCTCTCTCTCTCTCTCTCTCTCTCTCTCTCTCTCTCTCTCTCTCTCTATCATGTTAGCAGTTTGCATGGGAAGCGTGTCTGCGATGAATCAGGCCCATAATGAGCGTTGTGTGTGTGTGTGTGTGTGTTAAGCGCCTCTGCTGTTTCTGCTGTTGCTGTAGAAAATGTTCAAACAACACCTCGCCTTTGCTGCAAGCACTGCTAGGAGCGTTCTACATCGCACAGTTAGCATGTGCGTAAATACACACAGGTGTGTGTGTGTGTGTGTGTGTGTGTGTGTGTGTGTGTGTGTGTGTGTGTGTGTGTGTGTGTGTGTGTGTGTGTGTGTGTGTGTGTGTGTGTGTGTGTGTGTGTGTGTGTGTGTGTGCGCGTGCGTGCGTGCGTGCATGTGTGCATGTGTGACTGTGTGTGGGTGGGTGTGCACATGTAGTATGTCAGTGGGTGAGTGTGGGTGCACATGTATGAATTGTACTGTGTGTGTGTGTGTGTGTGTGTGTGTGTGTGTGTGTGTGTGTGTGTGTGTGTGTGTGTGTGTGTGTGTGTGTGTGTGTGTGCGTGTGTGTGTGTGTGTGTGTGTGTATGATTGTTTTGTCTTGACAGGCTTTGAGCCAGTTGCTGCCTTCTCAAACACAAAAGGGGCCAGGGAGGCTTCTCTCTCTCTCTCTCTCTCTCTCTCTCTCTCTCTCTCTCTCTCTCTCTCTCTCTCTCTCTCTCTCTCTCTATCTCTCTCTTTCTCTCTCTTTCTCTCTCTCTCTCTTTCTCTCTCTCTCTCTCTCTCTCTCTCTCTCTTTCTCTCTCTCTCTCTCTCTCTCTCTCTCTCTCTCTCTCTCTCTCTCTCTCTTAGCCAACATGTACCGGGGGCCTGGCCCTGGGTTATGGAGTTGCTGCTGACAGCAGCTGAAGGTAAATTCAAAAGACATCCTGACAACATGCCGAGAAAAGTGGTTTTGATGGGGCGAAAATGGACCACTTTGCCATAAACAAATAACTCGGAGGTAACGTAAAATAGGGGGAGGAAAAAAAAGTGGAAAAAATGTCAACACAACAGGCTCCAGTTCAACGGGAAGGATGGAGGGAAAAAAACAAGACAAACAAGTCAAGTTTCAGATGAAATTACAAGAGAAAACATGAGCCCAGCAGCCTTCCAGAGGCACTGGAATTTGCTGGTCTTCCCATACAGTGCACACAGCCAGAGACAGATACGTACAAGCAAGAAGTAAACCACAGCCATGCAACCTAACAAACCACTCAAATGAGAAAAACACACACCGAAACAAAATGCAAAAAGACTGCTCAATTCAAATCTTAGCATCTCTATCACCCACCTCTTTCCAAATGCACTTTGTGCTTTCTGCTCTACAAAGCGCATGCACATGGCATACAGTCAAAAACAGATACAAGGAGGACACAATTCACATACATGCTCTCAAACATCCATGATCCCAAACCCACACAAACAGCTCCCCCCTCCCAGCAAAAAACCTAGACATGTATACCGTACTTTGGGCAGTCATGGGTGAGCGGTTAGGGCGTCAGACTTGCATCCCAGAGGTTGCCGGTTCGACTCCCGACCCGCCAGGTTGGTGGGGGGAGTAATCAACCAGTGCTCTCGCCCATCCTCCTCCATGACTGAGGTACCCTGAGCATGGTACCGTCCCACCGCACTGCTCCCCATGGGGCGCCACTGAGGGCTGCCCCCTTGCACGGGTGAGGCATAAATGCAATTTCGTTGTGTGCAGTGTGCAGTGTTCACTAGTGTGCTGTGGAGTGCTGTGTCACAATGACAATGGGAGTTGGAGTTTCCCAATGGGCTTTCACTTTTCACTGTACTGTACAGCCGTGGCAAATATTGAGAGAACACTTTGAAAATGTCAGTTTTTGCCATGGATAGGTATGTGTTTGAGTAAAACAAACATTGTGATTTCATTCAATTCAAGGACCATACTCCAGCCACTCAGCTTGCCAATTAAGCTGTGGATGGAGGACCACCAGATCAATACCCTGACATGGTCAGTCCAAACTCGAAGGCCCGAACCACCTTGAAAACCTCTGGAATGTGATCAAGAGGAAGCTGGATGGTCACAAGCCATCAACCCATGCTCAGCAACTTAAATCCTTGCACCAGGCCTGGAATAAAGTCATTCAATAACAATGTGAACGACTAATGGACGCATACCAAAACACATGAAAGCAGTGACTACAAATCCGGCTTATTCCACCAAATATTGATTTCTGAACTCTTCCTAAATTAATACATTATTATAATGCTGTTTTTAAGTTAATATCAACTTGTTTTCTTTGCCTTTTTTGAGATTTGGAAACATCGCATCTGATGTGTTATTTTGACCATTTGAAATTTTCTGCAAATAAATTATTTAAATTACAATATTTTCTTTCGAAATTTGGTGGAAATGTTGTCAGTAGTTTATTGAATGAAATAACAATGTTTGTTTAACTCAAGCACATACCTATCCATGGCAAAATCAGAGAAACTGAAAATTTCAAAGTGGTCTGTCAATATTTGCCGTGGCTGCATGAACCGCTGACCAT
>NC_085869.1:29798210-29800710 GCF_034702125.1 Engraulis encrasicolus | reverse complement strand
TCTTACATTCCCCATCCACTCCTCATCCAGCCCCCCTCTACCCGAGCCAGTGTGTTCGCCACTAAAGCCTGCTTGGATTACATTCTTTCTCTATGTCCTGACTTCATCAGATTAAGTGTAACTGATTGTGGTGGCTTTTTTAAACACTGTCGGCGTGGAGCGCAGGGCAACCCACTCCATTGCTGCGGTCTCCACACAGACAGGTGGGCTATTTTACCCACAATACATCACATGCCCCACACTGCCTTCACTTCCTCCAGCCCTCCGTCTCTCTCTCTCCCCTTCTCTCTCTCTCTCTCTCTCTCTCTCTCTCTCTCTCTCTCTCTCTCTCTCTCTCTCTCTCTCTCTCTCTCCTTCCTTCTATTTCTTTTCTTTCCTTTCTTTTCCCTGCAGTATTTATACCTCTTGAGTGTGTCACAAGCGAGCCATTATACACACTCTTGAGTTTCACAGCCGTTTTATTGGGCGCGCGTCATAATTTACTGCACTCACTAATGTGCCAGTCGTATGAGACAACCACAGACACTGTCGTGCACACACACAAGCACGCATGCATGCATGCATGTACACATGCATGCACGCATGAATGTACGCACGCATGCACACACACACAAACGTGTGCACGCACAGGCATACGCACGCGCATGCATGCGCACACACACACACACACACACACACACACACACACACACACACACACACACACACACACACACACACACACACATACACACACACACACACACACACACACACACACACACACACACACACACACACACACACACACACACACACACACACACACACACACACACACACACACACACACACACACACACACACACACACACACACACACACACACACACAGTACGCGTTGAGGCCCGTGAGTTTTATGGGGACCTTGTTTTCTCCCACCATTTTTGCGGCTCACCTCTGGCGACCCTGACATTCCTCATAGCAAAGTGTCTGATATTAAAACAGATTGCTTTCATGCCCACCTAAGTCATATCATATGCTTCACATCAGCCCATGCTCCGGCTAGCTCCACATTCCCACTGCACTGCACTGCACTGCACTGTATGGCAGCTAACTCCTCCGGTCTCACTCACGCATGCCTGCAGTCCATGTCATACTGAGGCACATTCACATTGCACTTCCTCAAACCTCCTAACACACTAACTGCACCACACTACAAGAGGGGGGGGGGGGCTTTCACGTCTTCACTGCTGGCTCAGACAGCTTTGGCCAGGCCCAGGACAAAATAATCAGAATGGGCTCCCCACCCAATACATCCTGTATAATAAAATGGGTACCCACTTCTGGGCACCCCCTCTCCCTGGGCCTGGGACAACTGACCCCTTTGTCTCTTCTTTGGTGGTGGCAGTTGAGGGTGCTAGTATCATCTCTCTGCACAGGCCCAAGGCTTGGGTGGGGGTGTTGACTAGTGGTGGTGGTGGTGGTGGTAGTTGGGGGGTGGAAGTGCTAGATTCATCGCCCTGTTAAAGGTTTTTTTTTAATATGGCTGCCGTGAACATGCTCAATTACCCAGCCTCCCCGGGGCCTATGGGGCAAAAACACACATCAGCTGGGCCCCATTTAGTTCACTGTCCCACAGCAACCCTCAAATTAACAAGAGCCTCCTCAGCACTGAGGACGATGAGCCAACATCTAGCACAGCACACCACTTACTTCACCATAGCCCAGACTAACTGACTAACTCTCTCTCTCTCTCTCCTTTTCCATCTGTCATTACTAATACATCATCAAACTAGATTCAATTTAGAAAAAGTATATTAGTCCCGACAATATAATGTGAACTTAAAAATTATTTATACATTGATGAAGCTAAAAGCTAAAGCTAAACCCAAAGAACATAAAAAAATACATTTAATGTTAGTGAGTCATTATGATCAAATTAGTGAGCCATTTTGATCAAAGACACCACCATGCAAGGCACAATATTCACTGAAGGCTGGACATTTTCTGACATTCTTTCTTCAAATCCTCTAAAAACAGCTGTAGTTCCATGACGTTCGCTTTCATGCATTCCATGAAAATAACAAAACAAAACAAAAGAAATTGTAAAGCAAAAAAATCCTCAGTAGTGAAATTCACTCCTGCTGCAGTGTGGAATGTAGGCTATACAGTACATACAGTAGATTTATGTAAGGGAATACAGAAAGTCCGGCCCTTCTGGATCAAGACTGTAGCAAATCACAATCACAACCCCCCACCCCCCACCACCACCTCCTTCCTCCTGTTAAAATAGCATAGCGTGTTAGACTGCTAGTGCACGTTTCACGCTCCTGCCTTTACTGGGTTATTCTTTTGGCAGTAAACGTCTTTTAAAACTTCCTGACTGCCACTCCGCAACTCGGCAGCGGACGGTTTCGATTTCACGGGGGCTCACCGTGCTGTGAGTCAAGAGTGCCGTGAGGGCACACACCAGACAGAAAAAAAGCGAAACAAAAAGTTGACATAGCATTTGCAGTGT
>NC_085869.1:29778210-29783210 GCF_034702125.1 Engraulis encrasicolus | reverse complement strand
TTTTTCCCCCCACCACCCTTGTCGCCGGGCTATGTTTTACGCTTGACAAAATCTGTCCAATTGCCAGCATGTGGGAGGACCGTAAATGTCGAAAGCAAACAGAAAATGATGGTGGCTCTCTCCATGAGGTCTTTAAATGATCACCTGAAAAACGTAAACAACCATGTTTGCCCTGCCCCGTCCCTGTCACCTCCTATATTTCCCGCACCGAGAAGAAGAGCGATGGCACATGGCACAATAAAATAATGACAGTAGAAACTCGCTGTGTTTTCTCCACCTTCCTCCGTCTCCCTATTTCAATTTCTGATTGGCCACAGCGTACTCACCACAGCTGGCCTCGGAGACGGCTGCAGTAGTAGCAGCATTCAGGTATACCGAGGAGAGGCACATCATCAGCCTTCCGGTGCATTCTTGGAATATTCAGGCCAGATTAATCACAATCGCGGATTCATATTTATTTATATCTGTGTGTGTGTGTGTGTGTGTGTGTGTGTGTGTGTGTGTGTGTGTGTGTGTGTGTGTGTGTGTGTGTGTGTGTGTGTGTGTGTGTGTGTGTGTGTGTGTGTGTGTGTGTGTGTGTTTGTCTATTTCTTTGCATAAACTGCTCATTATTGTGTCGGTGTGGTGTGTGGTGTGGCAAAGCGTGGTGCTACCCTGTTCTTGCCAGAAGCCGAGCCGAAGCAAAGCAAGCATACTGTTCCACCCGCAACCCAGCACACACTCCAAACACACACACACACACACACACACACACACACACACACACACACACACACACACACACACACACACACACACACACACACACACACACACACACGCACACACACGCACACACACACGCACACACACACACACGGATGTAGACACGCACAGACACACACACGTACGCGTACACACACACACACACACGTACGCGTACACACACACACACACACACACACACACACACACACACACACACACACACACACACGGATGCAAACTCGCACGGACGCGCACACACAAGTGCGCACACGCGCACACACACACACACAAACACACACACACACACGCGCACACACACACACACACACACACACACACACACACACACACACACACACACACACACACACCACACACGCACACACACACACACACACACACACACACACACACACAAACACACACACACACATGGACGCACACGCACACACACACAGATGAGTGCAGCTCAATTTCTAATAAAGCGCGAGACCTGTTATTTCAATTGACCTCCGTCACATCAAGCTGTCAATAATCTCAGCTGAGCGAGGGCTCAGCGCCTGGGCTGCCGGCCGCTCAGGGTACCTCTCATCAGGGACGCTGACAGGGGGAACAAAGGGGCCAGTTATCCTGGGCCCAGGGGGAGGGGGGAGAGGTTGTGTGTGTGACAGATTTGGGTCCTTATTGGCCTTTCTGATGACTTTGTCCTGGGCCCGGCCACAGCTGTGGGCGGCCCTGCTCCTCATGGTAATGGGCATGTGTTTGAGAATACAGTATGGCCTTCAGGAGGAAACCAGCAGCAGCACCAGCAGCACAGCCAACACAGGCAGAGGCAACGTGGAGGAGAAAAAACGCAAATGATGTGACAGGGCATTTAGCCCAGGAGTATTTTTTGTTTTTGGTGAAAGGAGGGAGAGAGAGAGAGAGAGAGAGAGAGAGAGAGAGAGAGAGAGAGAGAGAGAGAGAGAGAGAGAGAGAGAGAGAGAGAGAGAGAGAGACACAGACACAGACACAGACACAGACACAGACACAGACACAGACACAGACACAGACACAGACAGAAAAACTGTTAATAGGTAGACAGCCAGGAGCACTTATGGAAATTGTCAAATGCTAAAGACGGGCGCCCACGGTCATTGGTCCATAGCACAATTCTCTGGTAGTTTTCATAAAAAAAATAGAAAGGACAGAAAAGCAGAACACAAAAAACTAAACTTAAGCGTATGACAGAAAACCCAAACACACTCTACAAGCTTAACATTTGACCTCTAATTGGAATGAATGTCAAAGGACCTGTCAGATGCGTCACCAATTTCCTACACACCCCCAAATAAAAACGCAGACCCAAATGACCAGTTATTGTCATATCTACCAGTTATTGTCATGGCTGAAACACTTAAAATCCATACATACAGACATGACAAATGTAAACAACCAACAACAAAATATGATATGCTGATATTACGTTCCAGCCATATGCATTAAAATAATTTCTATCAAACTCAATTCATTCCAATTACGTATGGAACTGTGAGGACAAACAAACATACCGTGCTGTTTTTAATCATACTGACAGAATATGTTATATTGTATTTTGCGGCCTACATAGTTGACATGTGTTAATGGGCACCTCTGGAGTTGTGCGGCTTGTTTTTACGAGCGGAGTGAGTCACATGATTGACTTAGTCACGCATCCGCGCTGTACGGCCCCATTATAGCCCCTCTCTTGTCCGGGGAGGCTGATTGGGATTGAGTCATCTCACGCAACGTACCTGTTCACACAACGACTGGAAAACGTCAGTAATATTATTTATTCACCCAACTACAACCCACCCTCCCCACAAACACACACACAAAGACACACACATACATGCACATGCACACACAGACAGACACACACACACACACACGCACACACACTCCACTCATTCCCATCCCTGTCTTCCATCAGCGTCCGACACAGTATTTCGCCTATAATCATCGACTGCCGGTGTCTCGTTTAATTTTTGGAATTGTCCTCCGAGCAAAGTGAAATGAGCAAATGAGGAGGAGAAGGGGGAGAGAGAGAGAAAGACATAAGAGGAAGAGGAAGGGAGAGAGAGAGTGAAGACAAAAGTCGGCATTGGTTGGCATTGCTCAGTTCTCTTGCTACTCACTCGCCTGTTCTGTTCCAGGGGTGGCTGTCACAGCAATGAAGACGAGGCAACGCTGATCAGGAATGGCGTGTCACTATCTGTCACGGCTGGCCCTTCTCACATGCGTCGTGGCTCATCAAACACGGGGAAGTCAATTACGCAGTGTGAAATGAGTACACACACACACACACACACACACATGCACACACACACGCACACACACACACACACACACACACACACACACACACACACACACACACACACACACACACACACACACACACACACACACACACACACACACACACACACACACACACACACACACACACACACACACACACACACACACACACACACACACACGCATAAGCGGCTTGTTTGTGCTCCTGTTTTCCTTTGACAAAACAGACAAATGAAAGGAATGAAAGTATACAACATGCTGCCCATGTGTTGAGCCGAATATGGAGCGGCGAGGCTCATAGACATATGACACATAGGGAAGAAGATATGAGGTGCACCCAGTGGTGTGTGTGTGTGTGTGTGTGTGTGTGTGTGTGCGTGCGTGCGTGCGTGCGTGCGTGCGTGCGTGCGTGCGTGCGTGCGTGGATGCAGGTTCAGGTGAACCGTGAGGGTGTTCAGCATAAAGGGTCTTCTGCGGTTCTCATACAGTGGAACCGCTGCCACTTAGAGACATGTGGTGGTGTGTGACTCCACACATCATTCTGACCACCCAGCCCAGAAACATGGTAGAGTATATTTACTGTCTTAGGGAGAGAGAGAGGGTGAGAGGATGGGAGAGAGAGAGAGAGAGAGAGAGAGAGAGAGAGAGAGAGAGAGAGAGAGAGAGAGAGAGAGAGAGAGAGAGAGAGGAGAGAGAGAGAGAGAGAGAGAGAGAGAGAGAGAGAGAGAGAGAGAGAGAGAGGGGTGACACTGACAGAGCATGATCTACTGTCTGTCTGTGTGTGTGTTCCTTTTATTCTACTCTTGAGTTACACACACACACACACACACGCACACGCACACGCACACACACACACACACACACACACACACACACACACACACACACACACACACACACACACACACACACACACACACACACACACACACACACACACACACACACACACACACACACACAGCCACCGAGCCCTCTCCATCGCTGTAAGTAAGCAATGTCTGTCATTACTCCTTGTTAACGGAGTGTTAACGCTGCAGTGCGTTTTAAAGGTTGTGTTCGCCCGCCTCTTGGTAAAAAACATTAGGGATAGTCTTGGCAGAGCCTCCGCATGCAGCAGCAGCAAAGTAACACTTACTGTAAGACGTCTGGCCAGCACAGCACCAATAAATAAGCCAGAAGCCAAAGGGCCCGGCTCCCTGTGTGAACGCTGTGGGCTTGATGTGTTAACCTCACCCGGCCCGCACGGCGCAGAGGCGCGAACCCTGCCACCACATTCTCCCATATCTACTACTCGCTGCTCTCCGCCTGCTCTGCTAATGCTCTCTGCATTTCTTGTTCCTTTTATTCTTCTCTTTTGTGTTTTCTTTTCTTTTCCATCCATCCTTCTTCCCCTCCTTTCAGCTCTCTTCTCCCTGGCCTGCTCTGCTCCTGTTCATTATTTCCTTTTTATTTTCTTTTTATTTTCTTTCCTTTTTTCCTTTTCTTATCTTTCTTATCTTTTGTCTTTCTATTTATCTTCCCCTCTTTTTCCATTCGCATGTCTGTTGGTATTTTGTCATCCTAATCAGTCCCTCCAGGATTTTGCACTGGGATTTTGTGATTTTTGCGGTCAAAATGTCTGATTTTGTGGCGGCATTTTCTCATTTTTTGCAAAGATTTTGCGGCATTTTCTAATTTTTTGCAAAGATTTTGCACCCCTTTCTGGGTTTTTTTGGTAACTGAAAACCACAATCAGTCTAAGCAGGCTTAAGACAAAAGAGAGAGAGATTCAGAAACACACTTCCTATATAATAGAATAATAAAATATTGTCAAAAACTGCCAGAGCGTCTTATAAGCCAGTGCGTCCAATGTGTAAAAAAAATCATGGCCGCGACACTCATAAATCTCTTAGGCTAATGTTAAGGCGTGTACTTGTTTCAACACATTG
>NC_085869.1:29743210-29765710 GCF_034702125.1 Engraulis encrasicolus | reverse complement strand
TCTCTCTCTCTCTCTCTCTCTCTCTCTCTCTCTCCGCTGCCTTTTCCAAACCACCCCTACCCAATCCAAACCAGATAAAATTCATTTGTACATAACCAAACCCAACTACTAACAAATTCAAAACAAGCTAAGAACAAACTGGTTTGGTCCAAACCAAACCACCCTCCCGACTAACCCGGTCTATACGATTCAATCATATCCCGTCCCAATAGCAAAGAGTCAAGCTGGGGCTAAGAGATCCCCATATCCTCCATGCAAAGATACCCTAATCTCCCTGGTTTGTCCTATGGAGACTCTGGGGCTCTGGTTGAGGCGAGGGCTGTGTGGATGGTGAAAGTTGCTCTGCTCAAGGAGTCATGCTGAATGCTCAAGTCTCAGTTAAAAAATAGGATAAAGCCATAGAGAAAAACTGTAAGACTTGATACAAAAGCCCTCCTATTTGGTCTGGTCTGGTCTATCCATGCTGTCATATTCCATTCTATCCCATCCCAATACACCCCAGCCAGCACTATGTGGCCTCCCTATGCCCTCCATATTGCCTGTTGAGGCTGGGGCTATGGACGCCTGGCTTAATCGACTACAAGTCTCCTCGTAAGCCAGGCTAGGGCTAAAAGGGCTGTGAATAGTATCCCATGCCCTCCTATACCAACCCCATCCTGTCACAGACACCCAGGGGTTAGTATGGGGTCTCCCTACGCCCTCCATGCACTGCAGCTGCCCCCCTTCATCTCCCGGCCCTGTTCTGTCCTGAGAGCCTGAAGCTGGGGGTGGAGCTGGGGCTGTGCCATCCCAATAGAGCCAAGCAGCAGAGCCAGAGAGAGTAGAGAGAATAGAATATCTCTGGCAGAGCTGCTATGGGGCTTCCTTATGCAATGCACCTTGCTGTCCCTTAATCTCTCTGGCCTGACGTGGCCTGTCCTGTCCAGGGAGGCTGGGACTAAGGTTGAGGCTACAGGGGTGTGAATGAATGGTGAATGCAATGCGTAGCGTGGTAGCTGAACGCGGGGGCCGCGTTGGTGTCTGAATGGTGGCGGAGCGGAGTGGATCTGCCCTGGGGGACAGGGGCCCCAGCGTGACAGATGGGGCCGACTGGTGGCCCTGCTCAGGGGGACGCATCCACAGATGGCGGTGTCACCCACCCACCCATCCCTCCGCTCTACTCTACATCCCCCGTACCCCTCCTCCACCTCTGTCTCTCTCCTCACTCTCTCTCTCTCTCTGTTCTGTAGTCCCTCTCAACACAGGCACACACACACACACACACACACACACACACACACACACACACACACACACACACACACACACACACACACACACACACACACACACACACACACACACACACACACACACACACACACACACACACACACACACACACCTATACCTTCCTTACACCTCCCCCAACTGTAGTTGCCCCAACAGCCCTATCCCCAAACACGACCTGAGGCTCTTCCTAACTCCCTGTCTCTGTATCTGTCTCTCTCTGTATCTCTCTCTGCCTTTGTTTTTCTGCTTATTTATACTGTATGTCTTCCTCTCTCGCTCCCCCCCCTCTCTCTCTCTCTCTCTCTCTCTCTCTCTCTCTCTGTTTCTCCCCCTATCTCTCTCTCTCCCTCTCTCTGTCTCTCTCTCTCTGTCACACACAGACACACACATACACGAACACAGACACACACACACACACACACACACACACACACACACACACACACACACACACACACACACACACACACACACACACACACACACACACACACACACACACTTGGACCATGGATGAGAGGCTTAAGCGGTACAGGAGATGGTTTCTTCAAACTGTTGCATGGACATCTACCCATGTGTCCTCCACAAAAACACACCACTGCAGTACGTGTGAGATGCACAGTAGATAGTCCGTCTAGCAAAATTAAGTTACATCCACAACCAACTCAAAAAGGGTTTAAGATGAATGTTGGCTTTGACATAAAATAAAATGAAGCGCACAAATTCAAAACACTGACCACATGGTCTTATGCATCTCCACATGCGCTGTTTGGCATTGCTATCAAATGCATTTAGATGTACAAACAATTACTACAGCAGAAGCATATAAAAAAACAAACACATGATGCTAACAAAAACATTGCTTATACCATGGAGGAAACCACTCCAAAGGGTTTTGCATCTGTTTGTACTATGTGTACTGTGTGCTCTCTCTCTCTCTCTCTCTCTCTCTCTCTCTCTCTCTCTCTCTCTCTCTCTCTCTCTCTCTCTCTCTCTCTCTCTCTCTCTCTCTCTCTCTCTCTCTCTCTCTGTGTGCGTGTGTGTGTGTGTGTGTGTGTGTGTGTGTGTGTGTGTGTGTGTGTGTGTGTGTGTGTATGTGTGTGTGTGCATGCGTGTGTGTGTGTTTGAGTACTATGTATGTTTTTGAAATTGTGTGTGTGTGAACGTGCTTGTGTGTGTATGTAGTAGGTGTGTACATACACATGCGTGTGTATGTTTTGACTTGCCCACGTGCCACTAGCACCTGGCCCTTAGCCCTTTGTCCCCCAACCCCTTCCCCTACACACACACACACACACACACACACACACACACACACACACACACACACACACACACACACACACACACACACACACACACACACACACACACACACACAGACACACACACACACACACACACACACACACACACACACACACACTCCACTATCTCCATAGCCCCCTGCTCTCCACTCCACTCCTCTCCTCTCGTCAGGCCCCTGCCACTCCTCATCCCGCCACTAATTAATCCTAATGAGATGATCCAATGCCACCCCCCCCACCCACTGTTCCCCTTCCCTTTCTCTTAGTCTCTCCTCTATTTCCCTCTTCCCTCCACCTCTTTCTCTATTCCCCTCTCTCTTTCTCTGTCTCTCTCCTTCTCTCCATCTCTCTCCTTCTTCCACCTCTCTCCAGATACCCCTCTCTCTCTCCCTCCTCGCCCCACCTCTCTCCATCTCCCTTAGTCCTCTTTCGCTCTCTCCCACCCTCCAGCTCTCCCTCTCTCTCTGTGTCTCTCTCCATCTTTGTCCTTCCTCCACTTCTATCCATATTCCCTTCTCTCTTTCTCTAGATCCCTCCCTCCAGCTCTCAATCCTGTGCTCTCTATCCTCTCACTCATTCCTCTCTCTCTCTTCCTGCCCCATCTCTCCCCCTCTCTTTCAATCCGCCACTCATGTTCTCCATCTCCTCTCTTATTCTCCTTCCCTTCTCCATATCACTCTCTTCATCCCATCTCTACATATTCCCTCTCTCTCTTCTCCTCCCTCTCTAACTCTTTCTATTTCTTCCCTTTCCCTACCCCCTTTTCCCTCTCTCTCTCTCTCTCTCTCTCTCTGGCTCTCTCTCTCATCTCTAACATCAGTACTGTTGCAAATGGGTCTTTTCTTTTCATTTAATTTCTTGCTTTTCTTTTCCTTATTACATCATGTTAGGGATGAAAAATATATGTATATTTAGAAAGGAGAGAGAGAGAGAGAGAGAGAGAGAGAGAGAGAGAGAGAGAGAGAGAGAGAGAGAGAGAGAGACAGAGAGACAGAGAGAGAGAGAGACAGAGAGAGAGAGAAGACGAGGGGGGAGAAAGAGAAGACGAGGGGGCAGTGGGTGAGTGAGTGAATGAGTGAGTGAGTGAGCGAGTGTGCCTCTAATGGAGTGATTGAGTGTGTGTAGTCATCTGCATAAAAGCTTGTCTGTGGCCAAGGCCAGCCGAGGCAAATGGGTTAGCAGGCAAGAGCTGACATGGGAGACCCCCCCCCCCCTCTCTCTCTCTTGAGCCCCCCCTTGCTAATAGGCCGGCTAACATGCACTCAAAGAGACACTTCCAGTAAGCAAAAGGCTACTTGGTCTCCGAAGACGTTGTTAACATGTTGGGGTTTGGGGTTGGGGGAGCGAGGGAGAGAGGGACTGGCCCGCCGCGGGGGAACGCAGTGCGATACATCTCCACGTTAGCCAAATTAATGGATGCAACAGGCGATGCAAGATCTCGTAGTAGCTCACTCGTTGCAAAAAAAACAAATCACTGGACTCAGCACATGACGCAATCGTCTCGGGGTTTTCGTCTTATTTATGTTTTGTGCTATTATTTTATTTATTTGTGTTGGATCATATTCCTCTGGGGGTGGAGGGGGGGTCTCTTGAAGTGTACTGAGACTTCAGTCTTGGAAAATAAACAACCAACGGGGAGACAAACAAACAAACACACAAAAACACACGCTATTAGACGGATGAAAGAGCAATAGAGAGAAAGAATAATGGGAGTGCGTGGCATGATATATATGATCTCCGGTCTTCGGTTTAAGGGCTGGCCTCGGTTAGCCTTCATTTATTTCTCTCCCTCTCTCTCTCTCTCTCTCTCTCTCTCTCTCTCTCTCTCTCTCTCTCTCTCTCTCTGTGTGTGTGTGTGTGTGTGTGTGTGTGTGTGTGTGTGTGTGTGTGTGTGTGTGTGTGTGTGTGTGTGTGTGTGTGTGTGTGTGAGTGTTTGTAAAATAAGCAGTCACAAATACACACACCAACACACATACACACTCAGAGAGTACACAAAGATTGCACAGGAGCATTACTCTCTCTCTCTCTCTCTCTCTCTCTCTCTCTCTCTCTCTCTCTCTCTCTCTCTCTCTCTCTCTCTCTCTCTCTCTCTCTCTCTCTCTCTCTCTCTCTCTCTCTCTCTCTGACACACACACACACACACACACTGATCAATAATCACCCCATTGAGACCCTCTGCAACTTCCAAGCTTATCTACAAAGGTAAAGATAAAATGCCACATTGTGCATCTTTTATACTTTTTTTTCACGGTATTGATTTAAGCTTATTGTACTCGACCATCCTTATTTCCCCTGGGCCAAACCCAGGCCTATTAGCTCTCATATCGTCAGAGAAGAGCCTCTCATGGAATTTCAGCCTTTCTTTCTTTCTTTCTTTCTTTCTTTCTTTCTTTCTTTCTTTCTTTCTTTCTTTCTTTCTTTCTTTCTCTTCTTCTTCTTCTTCTCCTTCTTCTTCCTTCATCGTTATGCTGTAAAATTACATTCATGAGGCTGCGGCGTAATGTGTGTATATTTAAATACACACCCAATAGTGATTAGCATGGCTGACTATTTACAATAAAGAGCATGATGACTTGAGGAGATCTCACATAAAGAGTGAGGTCACAGATCCAGTAAGTCACTGAGTTCATGATTTGAATCATCATGTGTTAATGGTGATGGTCTGTGTGCAGTAAATGATATGGTAAAGAGATATAGAGAGCTGCCGACAAGGGGGGGTGGGGGGGGGGGGACAAACAGGTCAGTTGTCCCGGGCCCAGGGAGAAAGTGGGCCTATAATTGGGTTCTCATTACGTTGTATGTATTGGATGGGGGGCCCTGTCAGATGACTTTGTCCAGGGCCCAGCCAAAGCTGTCAGCATCCCTGGGCTTATACACACCAAGAAAGGAGGGGACACTTGGGTATGATACCAATGTTGATGAAGTGTTGACGTCTGTCTTGATACTGTGATCAACATGATACTTGGTAATATATACTTTGGCATTAGACCATACCGCACATATACGTTGCTGTAAGTCGACCTACCTGCCATTTCTACTCAGCACACATTAACGTTCTTTTGGTTAGACATACGTTCATGTCACATGCTGCCATGTATCAACAGCATGTAGTATGTATGACTGTATGGCAAACTTTGTGACAGTATACACCATATTACGACATAAATAACAGTATTCAACATACTTCCTGTGCACACACTACTTGTATTTCCCCACAGATCTGGAGCTGTTTATGCCCTCTTTTGTAAGACACTTCGGATAGAGACATCTGCTAAATGAAATGTTATGTGAAATATGGCTACTGTTGTAGCCCCTGCCCCCAATATTAATAAGGGTTGTGATTGTATTTGATATTTACAGTGTAAGTACACAATACAGTGTTGTTATGAAGCTGTAACACAACATATTCGTTGGATCCATATATTCTGAGTGCATCACGCGACCCCACTACCCAAACTTGCATCAAGCATGTGTCATGAAAACAGTCCACATGCAAATATGTATAAGTTTGTAATGGAAAGTATCCATTATGATGCAACTTATAGCCATGTGAAAGGCAGACTCATGTATGCAAACTATGAACCACCACCATGCACAAGGGACAGTGTTAATTTTGCAAGATATTATTAGTTGTATTCGGTTACGCTGAACTGGACACCGGCCCCTGTCATTAGTGTAAATACACAGAGACACACATTGCCATAAAATACTGTACTCTTGAGAGTTCTCTCTCTCTCTCTCTCTCTCTCTCTCTCTCTCTCTCTCTCTCTCTCTCTCTCTCATACACACACACACACACACACACACACACACACACACACACACACACACACACACACACACACACACACACACACACACACACACACACACACACACACACACACACTGCACTCATTGACTATCAATGCAATGTTCGTGTAAAATTGGGTTTGGGGGTCCGAATTCTGTCGGAAGCAAAAGTGCGCCGCACTTTGTCGGAGCCGGTGTACGGCCGGCCTTAGTTGCCATTGGGGGGCATTAGTCCATTTATTTTTTTAATACTAAGGGGGCCGTTGTCAGGCTTATGGTGATGTCAAGGGGGCGTTGGGAGGCTTGTGATGAGGCCAAGGGGGATTTTGTTCAGAAAAGGTTGAGAACCACTGAGATAGAGAGAGAGAGAGAGAGAGAGAGAGAGAGAGAGAGAGAGAGAGAGAGAGAGAGAGAGAGAGAGAGAGAGAGAGAGAGAGAGAGAGAGAGAGAGAGCTAGTTGAGATTGAGATTGAGACAGACTAAGAGAGAGTGGGGAGAGGCAGAGAGAGAGAGAGAGAGAGAGAGAGAGAGAGAGAGAGAGAGAGAGAGAGAGAGAGAGAGAGAGAGAGAGAGAGAGAGAGAGAGAGAGAGAGAGAGAAGACAGGAGGACTGGAAGACTGGGCTAACAAGAAGGCAAGGCAGACAGAGAGAAAGACAGAAAGAGAAAAAGAGAGGGAATGGGCAGCAGCACAGCAGTGGGGTGAGGAGAATCCCAGAGCTGTGGAGGGGTGGAGGGGTGGAGGAGTGCTGGGGATGGGCTGAGGGGGGGTGAAATGGAGGGTCAAACTGGGACGATGACCTGCGAGTGGCAGTGGCATCAGCAGTAAGCGTCAGCAGTAAGCAGTAAGCTGTGATTGAGCAGAGACACAGAGAGAGAGAGAGAGACATGCCACCCTGCTCCACCTCAGTAATGCTAGCTCTCACACACTGGACTCACACACCCTGCCGCCTCCAGCTCCCCAGAGAGAGGCCGTCACTGGTGCATCACGCAAAGACACATACAGTACACACACCATGCATGGATGGACGCACACACACACACACACACACACACACACACACACACACACACACACACACACACACACACACACACACACACACACACACACACACACACACACACACACGCATGAATAGACACAGACGCACACACACACACACACACACACACACACACACACACACACACACACACACACACACACACACACACACACACACACACACACACACACACACACACACACACGCATACGCATGAATAGACACAGACGCACACACACATGCATATGTACAAATACACATAAACACACATAAACATACAGGCAGAGACAGACACACGTGCAAACACACACACACTCGCGCATACAGACACAGACACACACAGGCAGACACAGACAGACACACACACACACACACACAGACACACACACCTGTCCATGAGTCCATGGGGTGACAGTGATGACAAGGAAGGGGATGTATGCATGTCTGTGCACGTGTCTGTTTAAATATATGCGCATATGTATGGGTATATATAGATGCATTTTGGCGTGTGTGTGTGTGTGTGTGTGTGTGTGTGTGTGTGTGTGTGTGTGTGTGTGTGTGTGTGTGTGAGTGTGTGTGTGTGTGTGTGAGAGAGAGAGAGAGAGAGAGAGAGAGAGAGACAGAGAGACAGAGAGAGAGAGAGAGAGAGAGAGAGAGAGTGTGTGTGTGTGTGTGTGTGTGTGTGTGTGTGTGTGTGTGTGTGTGTGTGTGTGTGTGTGTGTGTGTGTGTGTGTGTGTGTGTGTGTGTGTGTGTGTGTGTGTGTGTGTGTGTGCGTACGTATGTGCTGCAATGGTTATTATTACACATAAATTGGACAGTGCATCAGGAAGCAAGAATGCACTCAGGAATGCAGCCTTGATGACAGTACATAGAGTAGTGTACAGGAATACTCTGCTCAAATGAAATCCATTTTCGCATTACTTTATGCCTTACCATACCAACATTTCTGGGACCATTCCTCTATTCCTCTTCTTTGCATAAAGGAGTGAATCTGATGAAGACCAGACACATTCTTAAGTGCCACATACAAGACAATTATTTGAATTGTGCAAACTTGACAACTATTTGTCCTGCACCTTGACATTGAGTGTGCATGGGGTCATCTGTTGAAATAAAACAAGCACTGTTGTGTTCTTTACTGTACGCATAGATATACATGTACTACATACAGCTGAACACAAAGCAGGGAAGATCACAAGGGAGAGAGAGAACACCTAGGCCTAGTAGTTGTGCTAGTGAGTTAAAGGGACAGTTTGGTCAATTTCAACATGCAGTTGTATTGCTCACGCTACCCTTGACTTGTCAGTACCTGGTGATGCCACATTTTTCGGCTCAGCCCTTTCCGAGATATGAGCAATTCTAATGGGGGCAGCGTTTGTTTACATTTTTTAAAAATGAAACATAGGCCAACTCCAAATATTTTCCCAAAAGGTACTGCTGTTTGCTAGTTGTCTGCTGATGTTTTATAACCTTTTGGATGTTTTTGGGAATAAATAAAAATGTTTTTTTGAAATGTAAACAAAGAGCTGCCCCCATTACAATGACCAGGATCTCGGAAACGGCTGAAGAAGAAGAAAAAAAAATCTCAGGCACTGACAAGTCCATAGTAGTGTGAGCATTACAACTGCACGTTGAAATTTACCAAACTGTCCCTTTAAAGGGGTGTGAGGTAGGGAAAGCAGGAAGGACAGCGTGTATGTGTACCACAAGGCGTATTCTTTTTTTTTTTTTTAAAGAAAAGTCAGAGGATTAGTGTGTTTTTGCTGCAAATCTGCCTTGCGTTTTCCCAGTGTAATGCCAATTTCATGCCGCCTCTCCATCTGAGGCCCTTTGCAGCCTGTGGCTAAGTAGTCGGCAAAATAACATGACCGGAGAGAAAAAAAAGCGAGCGAGAGAGAGAGAGAGAGAGAGAGAGAGAGAGAGAGAGAGAGAGAGAGAGAGAGAGAGAGGGAAACGCCACCCCCGGCTCTCTGCGTGCGGCGCTTTTGGTGGAGACTCCCCCGAGCTTCGTCTTTAGCCATGAGCGCAGAGCTCGTTTTAGCCGGCAATGATAATTTTGATGGTAATCAATAGAATAACATGATCCTTTCTTTCTCTCTGTGTGTTTCTCTCTCTCTCTCTCTCTCTCTCTCTCTCTCTCTCTCTCTCTCTCTCTCTCTATGGTACTGGGCAGAATGAAAAGGCATAAAGCACCAGACAGGCCTGCAAAACAATTCGATTTTTTCAAGAGGCCCCTCAGATATATATTTGTTTTAACAGAATCGTGCACATCTCTTTCTTAGGACTGAATGTTGTCCTCCTCTTGCCACTGTGACCTACTCTTTTCCCCAATAGGGAAGAAGGTAATCGGTTAGGATATCTAAAAAGGAAACACTTTGACTGCCTCAAAGACACACTGGAAAGATTCGATGGACTCGAAACAAAAAAAACGTTCAATAGCTGTGGCAAAAAATAAAGTACACATTTGGCATGCAACCATGCTCAGTTTTTTTCCTTCTATTATTTCCTTTTCGTTTCTGTTATCTTCTCTTCCTTTCTTCTCTGTCCTTTTCATTTTGTTTTTTTTCTTTCCTGAGGTGGTCTTTAGCAGTTTTAAGCGGCCTGTGCCTTGAGAGCATAGTACCCCCCCACCCCCACAAACACACACTCTTGAGAGCTGGAGAGGGGCAGATGCCAGGCATTTGCCAGGGGGAAGAGTTCTCCCTCCCTGGGCTGCCTGCGCTCTGCACTGCTGTGCTGCTGGGGCTGTGTACTACAGGCTGGCCATTACGCTGAGTGGAATGTGTTCATCTCCAAACATCTCAAATGGTCCACTGAATGGAAACAGATTTGCTGACAGTCATTTCAGGTTAGCTGTGCAAACAACAAGATGATGGCATTTGCATAATGCATAAGTAAAAAAAACTGCGCTTTTGGGCAAAAGTATAAATATGCATTTACATGGACACTCCATATGTCCAGAGTGATGGGATATAAATATTACTCTGTGAAAACGGCAGTGTCAATTCAACACTTAGTCAATTTGACATCTTATACATTTGGTCCCAGAGTAGGCATACTCCCTAAGTATTGAATTATGACTGTTTTTTAAACGGTGTATAAACCAAACACCTTTTCAACTTTTGCTCATACAAATAGACTTCTTTAGTGATTATGAAATATTTAGTATAGGCCTCCGTTTCCTTAGACACTGTCATACAATAATGTGAAATTGATATCCAGTAGGCCTATATTTGACAACAGAAGGCTATAACTTGCAGGACATCGTTGAATTTAAGTGCTGCAGTACACTTTAGCAATTTCATTTCAAAGTTGACTCAAGAACCACTCACTCTGGTTTGTGGGTTAAGAGAATTGTAACTTTAAAATGTACACAGAGTAGCCTATTAAAGATTAAAATTCTTTGAGAACAAGATGCCAAATATAAGCCAAATATGGGCCATGATAAATATGAATTCAGAAGTATGTATCGCCACTCACACAAGGGATTAATCTAAACGAGTAAGCAAGCTCAAACGCTGTTATGGCATTTTGTCAGATCTAGTCGGCGGTTGACGGAGAAAAGGCTTGACTTTCCCTTCCTCGCCACTTTATATAGTCTAAACCAAGCTGCCTAGCGCCCCTAAAATCCGAGAACCGCTTAACGTTTTTGCAGCAGCAGCCATACCATATAGGACAGGCCGAGCGCACAAAAACGCATCATGAAAGGTAATGATGAAATGGGGCGTTTGCCAAAAAACATTCTCTGCAGACAGAGAAGCTCCACCAGGACGTGTGCCCGCTCCAGACAAGAGGCTTTAGGTACCTGCGTTTCCTCTCCATTGCATCAAATCCAATAAAGCGCCTTATTAGCTAATAATGTGCCAAATGCTAATCAAAGGTAGGAGATGAGGTAGAATGTTATCATGGCACAATTACGAGTACTAAGGCGTAATTACGTTTACGTTTTGCATAACTGGAACCAGGAAGGGCCCCACGCTGTCCCTGCCAACTGATTAATGGAATGCAAATAATTCAAACCAATTATTTCTTAAAGTGGCAGCGTTCCACCTGCTGGTTTTGTGAGCTCGCTGTTGAGCTCTAATGGCTTGAGTTGCCTGCAGTCACACAGACGCGCCTCTCCGAAATGGCAAAGATTTTTTAAGTCCTGTTGAACTTAACCCTGGTGCCGAAGCATGCGGAGACTATGAATGCGCTTCCATTCACCAATCGCACTTTAAAAATATATATATTTAAAAAAAATAATCAAATAAGCATAATCTAGGAAGTGTTAACGGCATTGTGTGTGTCAAGATTTAATGTCTACAAGCTTTGGATTTTGTGAGCCATCATTTAAAATAAGAGAACATATGAAGTGCAGAGTTTATATTCAAGTACTCAGCTGCTGAACCACTGATCAAAGTAGCCAAAATTGCATTCATGGCTGTATGCAAACGAAGTGGTTGTGGTGATTCCAACAGGCGAAAGATAGTATCTGCACGATTTCAAAACATAGTATGCTCATTGAAACTGATTCCCGCATGCAACTAGCCCTAAAATGTATTTTAATTATCTGCATAAAACAAAGGCCTATATCCGTTACTAACGGTCACATTGTATCGATAATAACGGGTTTTCCTAATACATTTTCAGGGGGGGGGGGACTATTTTATGACATAGTAACAACCAAGTGTTTTTAGGGAATATTTGTAGTCAACAATTCATAACTGAAGTAAAAAAAAAAAAAAAACAACAACATGATAACAATGCCATGCAATGCAAATGACATCTGTGCGTAAAACGCGCAAACTCGTTGATTGGCTAATTGGTTGACGCAGAATACCCAACCTCGAGTTTTTAGATTATACTTAATCAAAATGTACAGAAAATTAAAACAAGAGGATATCTAGCCACTGAACGTGAATTATTAGCACTGACTGAACCACTATAGGGTATTTTATTACACTCGGCTGTGAGAAACGTATCTCTCCACTTGAAATCTCATTCACTTCACACCACGCTCCAGTAAACATAACCCATAACCCAGAAGAAGCCAGTGACCATAGGGGACGGGATTCCCTAGTCCTGAGTGCTTACACTAATGTTGTTCTTCATAACTTAAACAAACTCTGCACCCAGACTAACCTTACAGAGAAATGAGTGAGTGACTCCCCAGTTCAGAAATGCTACTCGCTGCAGCCACACTGAAATGCTATACACGCAGAGAGAGAGAGAGAGAGAGAGAGAGAGAGATCAGAGCACACTGAGTGGGAGGGATGCTGACAATAACGGGGAGTTGGGAAATATGATTCGTATGCCTTTAAGGATGTTTCGCCACTAAACTACGGCGACACCAGAGGGGTAGCAGGAGAACATTGCTTGTCGATTTGTGCTCGTGTATTCCGATACCCCCGAGGCTGTTGCTGATTGAGAACCACATGTGGATACTTTACGTCAAGCGGCCTATACACTCAGTAATTTTCAGACATCTGTACGGGCGGCTTTGAAGCCCCGCAATTATTTGGTGAAGTCTCTGTGGAAACCCCATAACGCGAGTCAAAGAGAGGGCCCAAAGAGATAGGATGTTGCCTGGACGCTTAAGTTGAAGGACTTAACGAGGCAGGCTAGGCTATGCCAACATCTGTGCCAGTCATATTCCGCAAGTCCACTATATATCCGCTTAAATGCATGCGCAATGCGGCCAGCTAGCGTTAAATTATTATCCAGTCGCCTATTGCGAACCTTCCTCAAAAGTGCGCAGACAGAAACAGGACATCTGGCTCTCACGAAGGTGACACATTATGAGTAACGCCAGCCCTTTTAAACCTCCCACTTATAGGATTGTTTTAAAATCCCTCCAGAAAAAAAGAAGACAAATGCCCCCACAAGTGAATTGAGAGATAGAAAACAGAGAAAATATATGGCCGTAAATTCAGTGGCTTAAATAACAGTGAGGTTTCACTGCCTGGACTTTCCCAATACAAGAAGCATTAGAAACACAGCAATAAATATTAGAACAATGAAAAAGTAATGACCAATGTTAACTACAATGTAATTGCAACGCGCAACACAACACTAAACACATAACCAAGGTATTACATATTATCCACTGAGGGGCTATGTAAGCTATGGGGAATTAAAACCTCAAGAAATGTGTGCTGGAAACGGGACTGGGAATGTAGGCTAACACACACTGCATACATTTATTAGACAGAAAGGTCGCAATTCCCCACAGGTTTGGAGGCATGCACATTTGAGCGCGCGCTGTGAAGGCCGTGGACAGATGAAGAGCTATCAAAGACGTCATCAGTGAGGTTTACACGAGTGATTTCACACCACACAGCTTTGTGTATACAAGGGGGGACAAGCCCTCCGATTCGGCCCCTTTATCGCTCCACTGATCCGGCAGGGGCACTAGTAGCATTTGGAGGGATATTTTGATCATGTGTCTCGTTTTGAAACGTGACAATTATCGACTCCCTTCTGCTTATTTGTCTTGACATAATTCTTGGACTTATTGTCACAGACTGTTGCAAGAGAAGGGCAAATATTTCCATTTGGAATGAAGGGCACGTGCATTCTATTTAGTAATTAGAAATAGGCTATTTAATACACATTAGCAGATACTGGACAACTAAAATGTTCTCCCTGCATAACCAACGTCCTGTCCTGAAAATAGTAGGCCTACAGGAATAAAAATCTTTATTAATTACATTATATGGTGCAAATATTGCCATTAACAGCAGTTATTACGTTTATGAAATCGGGAGAATTAATTTGGAGGGCACAGGTATAATTCACTGCAGCGCAAAGCGGATAACATCTAGGTGCACATTTACTCTTAAAGCCTTTAACATAGCACCAGTTGGCCAAGGTCTATGTGGATTATAGCCTACTAATGGATATTGGCTTTCCAAATGTTGAATTGATGACAAAATATGATAAAAAAAGAAAAAAACTGCAAAAATGACATCTGAAGGATTTTGGACATACACCCTCCCAACAACCGACCTTAAAGCCTTTTTTATGTCAATAAAGACACCCATGACGAGTCATATTCTTGTGAAATGTCATTCTTTCTGTACCCTTATCATTATTTGGTACAATTCTGTAGTATTTATTCCATACACTATAAATGGCACACACTATAGCAAGTATTTTGTTATTCCTTTAAATTCATATTCCACTCCACTCTGTTATATTGTAGTGCACTGGGCGCCTAGACACTAATAGGCTACCTCATTAAAGCGCTGTCTTGAATGCAACCTCCTTACCATTAAAACATGCCCGTACACTTTTGTAGAGGGTTCATCAAAAATAACTATTTGATTTGATCATGTTCGGAAACTTGACAAGTTATCAGAACATTGCCTCCCAATGGTGACAAAAGGTTAACGTAGCTCTGTTTCAAATCACATTTCATCGACATAAATTCGAACAAATGCACCGGATGACCAAAATCCAATAATTCGCTGCTAATATTCATATCTCGTAATTGCGTCAAAGAAATTATTAGAGAATTAGCGAAACATCCATATCTTCCGTCCTTTTCGCTACAAACCTCTCCAGGCATCTTAATGAATTGTAATTATATTAGCGGACTCCATTGCTGCATTGATTTCAGCAAAAGCTGCTGAAAGTTGAATTCAGACGGCAGAGCCTGCCGTAATTGCTCAAGTCACGGAGATGGGGGCTGGGCCGAGGTAGCCATGTATAAATAGTGTGATCTCCAAAACAGAGTCATAACAGCAGGACTGATCTAACCTTCTATACCCCAATATTGCCGTGTTCACAACAGAAGCGAGCAACTAAAAAGAACAGACACTCATCGTTAGCAGATTTTGAGTGGATTTCTGTGAGCAGGACCACTGCGAACCAGCCATGGAAGAACTTACGGCGTTCGTCTCGAAATCTTTCGATCAAAAAACCAAGGAGAGCACCAAGGAGAGTATCACATACAGGGAAGTTTTGGAGAGTGGCTTGGCGAGAGCGAGGGAGCTAGGAAACTCGGAGACGAACCTCGCGGACATTACTGAAACAAGCAACCACTGTCCAGTACATCTGTTCAAGGACCACGTAGAGCTTGAAAAGGAAAAGCTGAAGGAGTTTACTGTTACAAGGGCTTCCGAAGGTAAGTTAGACGCGGCTTAAATCTTCCATTCCATGGCAAAGCGGAATCACTAAGCTGCACTCACCGGTGACTTGTTAGAGTTAATATTATATAGAAACAAAACGTGCTTCCGAGGGAAGAGTTCACTGTAAAGGCTACTTTTAAAATAGCCATTTCAAAAATGTGGCGAATATGATTTCTCTGTTCCGTTTTCTCAGACATGCGTGTTGAGAAATTTCAGCGATTGTCCTGCATTCTGCTTGACTTGAGATTGGTAAACGCGAGCCGTTTAGGGCAGCAGACGAATTGTGGTCAGAGTCAGGGAATTATCGCTTTCTGCCCATTATTTTGGCAAAATATGACATTTCAATTGCAGATAGTTGTTTGTCATAATCTACCGGCTATTGAAAACATTAGGCCTCTGATCCAGCCTTGCACAGTTGTACTCAGTCCGGTTCTGGCACAGCGTGGACACGCGTAGTAGCCTGAACTACAATGGCAACAACCCCAAGATTCACTCATTCCACATGAAATAGACGACATTTCAGGTTACCTGTTGTACATAGACTGGTAAAACGCGTGCATTTGGTCGCATTTGAAATGTATATGTAGATATGAATTTTGCGAAAAGAGAACCGGCTGTAGCTTTCAAAATGGCACGTAAAGATAAAACACACCCAAACGGAATTAATAATAATAGCAAGGACATGCATTTGATGAACAACATTGCGGATTTTGCTCGAAAATGATTAAGGATATTTATAACAAAACAATAGGCCTACAGTAACAACACGATAATAATAATAGGCTAAACATTAATAATGACAGCAGTGGAAGAGTTAATAGCAACGTAGACATTCTTATAATAATAATAATAGTGAAAATAATGTTTTTCCATAATGTCATGGGTGAACATAGCTAGGCCTACTTAAAACGCCAATCTAGCCTGTTTGCATGATATTGTCTACATTTGTCAAGTAGGCTAAATAGACAAAGCACAATGCTGCTATTTCAGTGAAATGTCTGTATTATCAATGTTATTTAAAAATGCACCCTGTAGCTTATAGCTATGCGTAAAAACCGAACTACCAAATTATTTCCCAAATTATGCCAAATTACGCACATACCCGTTTGACACAATTGGACATCAATATCCTGTATTATAGGCCTACACCAGGAGGTAAAACTATTGTAGCTTACAATACCGTGTACAATGTTTAAGTTGTGTGTCTGAGGTTAAAAGTGTCTCCCCCCATTTCATCTGTTCAGACAAAAAACCCTTAACGACAGGCCACTTGAAGTAATGAAAGTGTCAGGAATTATCTAAATGATTTCGTTTGGGGCTGCTCAACGGTTTTATCTTAATTAGCCTCATATTTTAACCAATAAATATATAAGTAGCCTACTATTACAGTATTTACTGGGGACATTCAGTGCGTCTTAGGAAATATGTTGCATTTGTCCGCGTAATTTCATAACCAGGGGGTTATACACTGTTTAGCGTTATTTGCGCTAAGTAAGCGGATTATGGACACATCAGCGAGGTAGCCTGCCTGGACAGGCCCATCTTTGTACAGTCCAGGCGACTCTGACTCTTTATGGCCTATAATCTGACTTCTTAATAAGAGTCGTCTGCACATTAAGGCCCTGACCGTGTACACACACACACACACACACACACACACACACACACACACACACACACACACACACACACACACACACACACACACACACACACACACACACACACACACACACACTTACAGAAGGCCATTTCAGACTCTTTATGACCCCAACCCTCCACCCCCCCTCCATCCAGGAATCTACGAGTGCAAAGAAAAGAAGGAGGATGTCAAGTCGGAGGACGAGGACGCACAGGGCAAGCTGAAGCAGAGACGGAGTCGGACGAATTTCACGCTGGAGCAACTGAACGAGCTGGAGAGGCTATTCGACGAGACGCACTACCCGGACGCCTTCATGCGGGAAGAGCTCAGCCAGAGACTCGGCCTGTCGGAGGCCCGTGTACAGGTACGTGCTCCTTGGCCTAACGTGACCGCTAAGACCCCATGGGAACTGCATGCAGTGGGGTAACCACGCCACCAGGGAATGCTAAGAAGAAAAAAACTGCAAAAGAAAAATATCAAAAACGCCATGCTAGAATTCCACATATCCAAAAAAATATTGTTTCAAAAATAAGTTATAACAGCCATAAGGCATTTACATAAATGCAGAATAGGCAATTACTGCAGCATTTTATCATAATAAATTCCTTTTACGCAACCATTTTTGTTTTTGGCATGCTGTCATTTCATAAAGTGTGAGCTGTGAGTGGAGGGCGGAGTTGTAGGCTACATAGGGGCCCTTGTAAGAAGGATTAGACTAATGGCAGTGCACAACACTCATACAGGCTAATAGTTACACACCAAATACCACTCTCCGCCATTAAAGGATTAGACACTCCTGAATATTATTTATATTTTTTAATATTTGCCGAGTTCAAGTAAGGATGTCAATGTAGACATTTTAATAACATCAATAACAACACAGTGATTCCACTGTTATAGCACAGATAAAACGTGTGCCCATCATGCCATAATAAACACTAATACTCCATGTTTATGGCACCACATCGGTTATTATCAACACCCTGAAGGGATTGATGGTTATAAGAACACTTACCGTCAAAAAGTAAAGTTTATATTGCGATTACGCACAGCAAGAAAAATATGACACGGAATCTAAAGGACAGCAGAAGATACCAATCTAATGATCCACTTTTCATCGACAACAGTGTCGGTTGGTAGCCTCCCACCACGGAGGCTTTCAAAGAGTTGCTGTTGTTTTGTTTGTTTTGTGTTGTTTATTTCAAAGTCAAATAAACGTTGTGCTCGTTTGGCGGCCTATCCTATCCGCCTTGCCAATTTGACGCCGAGCACACGGAGTGTTGAACTGTGTAACTGCGTGAATCGTGAATTGCACTGTCTCTTTTTCTCTTCTGTCTCCCTTGGCTCTTCCGGGCGCTAAATTCAGAGGAAAAGTTGCTTATGTGCTGCGGATAGATCTAACCGCATCATTAAAATTAATGAAGAGATGGAGCAAGTGCTGCGGGGGACACCTTTTCTCATGTCACTCACCTCATTTTCCCCGGCGTTATCTTTGTAATATCTGCCATTGGCTTGATATACTGTTCCTATAAAAATGTATTAGAAATAATTCAATTCTAATGTAACTCCTACTGTGGCATGCCTCGTGTTCGTGCAATTTAATAGGAAGAATAAGTAATATTGGGAGTCTGCATGACAGCTTGCAAGCACAACATTTTTAAAATGTCGTTTTATGGGCAGACTCCAAATCAAATTAAGGGAGGGGAGGGTGACGGAATACTGTATGAGCACCAAGCCCAAAAACACTGCCGAAGAAAAATGCACTCCTCTTGTTAAAAAAAAAAAAAAAACGGGACTACTTTACATCTATCTCTGCAAGGAAAGCATGGTTTGTGCATAGTTCTCATTGCTTTCTTTGAAAAAAAAAAGAAAGCAGCCGCGACATTTCATGTCAGTAGCCGAGGGACATATTTCAATTTAAACCGAAAATCCATTGTAAGTCAATTGTACGGCGCGCTGTAGATAGCTGATATTAACCTGTACTTTGTCGTGCAACCGAAACCCCACACCGACCAGCTGTCAAGAATCTAATTGAAAGTTATGAGACCTTAGTGAGCGGCAGGCAGTAATTCAATTACGACTAATATCTTTCTGGTTTCTGGTGCAGGGCTAAATTAAATGTCATTATTCACTGTCTCTAATAAAAATCAAAAGGAAATCAGATTAGGGTATTTGAGAAACGCATCATTGAGTGGCCCTTTAATGAAGAAATAACTGTCTAAAGCAGTGTAGCTCACTTTGGTTAGCATGCTCCTGGATAATTGGAATCGATCAGGAGACTGGATTCTTTTGATTTATTTCCAACAAGAGAATAAACACGTATGTATGGAGAAGACAGTATTTATGGCCAAGCATTAAAAATAGGCCAATGCTTAGGCCTACATGTGTAATAACATAATAACAGGCCTAATAATAATAATAATAATAATAATAATAATAATAATAATAATAATAACACCAATAATAGCCTTAGTAATAATAATACAAATGCTCTGATTCAATGATTAATCTATTCAATACTTTTTAAGATATGGCCAATATTGCTACTAAAATGCATCATCAGAAGGGGGGAACTATTCATTTTTTCCCCATCGATTTTCTCGCGCCTAGCCTTCTTCATTTCTCTGTTTGATTTATCACAAGTTTCAGAGCGAGATGCGTAAGACACCCCTTCCCAAGTGTACAGGTTTAAAAATAGCCGTAATTGATGTGAAATCGGCCGGCAAAAGCGCTGCCGTTTCCACGGGCTGAGGTTGACAAATAATCCACGGCTCAACACTTACTGTCCAATAATGCACGTGCTATTGACTAACGTATTAGCCAACTTCCTTTGACGTCCTTTGAACGAAACTCCCGCTTGCAGCATGGCGCATTAATGGCGATCGGCACCTGGGATAATTAAACATTGCCCTTTGTGGTCGGTCCATCCACACACTAATTTAGCCACTGTAAATGATAATCATTAAAAAGGCTGGGCCGAAGATGATAATGAAATCCCTCCAAGGGAATAAGGCTAATAACAATTACCGATATGCTGATTAGAACCGATTTCGTTTCAAACGCCAATAAGTCATGCGTGTTTTGATCACAGGGTCGATTTTACATATTGGTTATAGGCCAAATAGTAGGCTACAGCATATTAATCATTTAAAGAAAACATTCAGTTTCAAAATGCAAAATGAAACTAGTATAAACAAGCCTTCTACCATCATGTGGAAATAAGACGTCCTTTTACAGGTGTCCAGCCTATTGCCAAAAGCTAACAAGCGACCTTGGTAATAGGACAATTGCTCTCACTATGTAAGCCTATTCAATTTAGGTAGTCCCTCTTACTCTTTTGAAATATCGACCCAGTTGTTCTAATTTTATTTGTGGATAAGCTACATTAAAGCAACTTCCTCTGTTCGCAGGTATGGTTTCAAAACAGGCGAGCGAAGTGTCGAAAACAAGAAAACCAGATGCACAAAGGTGAGTCATTCCTCTTTTTTTGCACGGTTTGAGTAAATTGTTATGAGCTCGTGTCAATCGATTCGACTGAACGTCTCAGCAGTTAATGCTCGCGCTAAGCTCTCCAGAGTATTACACAAGCTGCCGTCTTCAAAAGAGAGATATGGAAACAAAAAGCGCATGCGTTTTCCTCTCGTCCCCCGTAGGACGGCAGTAAATGAGCTCCCTCAAGGCGCGCACATTATTGTGATCAATATGTCTTGTGGGTCAAAATGATCACATATTGACACAACTGCTAAGAAATGAACACACTTCCGCGCCAAATTAACGGCAATTCTCCACCTCTTTTCCCAGGCGTTATTTTGGGAACGGCAAGTCACTTGGAAGCCTGCAGAGTCGCGCCATACGTCAACATGGGGGCCCTCAGGATGCCATTCCAGCAGGTATATAAAGCGCTTAGCGATGTGTTTATGTTTAATATCGCCTACATACATCAGTCAAAACACACTCAATTCTCTCACACACACTACACACAGGCACACAGGCACCAACCTCTCTCTCTCTCTCTCTCTCTCTCTCTCTCTCTCTCTCTCTCTCTCTCTCTCTCTCTCTCTCACACACACACACACACACACACACACACACACACACACACACACACACACACACACACACACACACACACACACAAAATGACACACACACACGTGCATGTGCCATGTTCTGAACCGGTTCTGCATACTGGGAATATGAATATATATTTGTATTCATGCAATACTCATTTGACATGAGAATGACATCAGTGCGTGTGCTGTCTTCTGGGCACATATGCATATTTTATCCCGAAACAACGCGTTGCCTCCCTCCTCACACTCCTGGACACCCTAAGCATGGGCTTTGTTCTTTTCACAAATATAATGTGCCTCTGCATACCAAACGAAAAGAAGAAGAAGAGGAGGAGAAAAAAAACCTTGACAGTTCCACTAAAAAACGAGAGAGCTTGCTTGTCTTCCGACTTCAAAAAAACTGTAGCATGATTTATTTTAGAGGCGTTGTGTGGTGTGGTGGGGTGGTGTGTGTGTGTGTGCCCGATTCAGCATATCCCACAGCCCTTGTTCATGGGGCATGGCATGTAGGCTGGCAGTGGCAGCGTTGGCATTGGGTTATGCTCTAAGGAGAGGACTACTGCTGATTGAGAGCAGGGTGTGAAAAGGTCAGAGGAGGAAGTGGCTGCTATTGGTGACGCTGTGTGTGCGCGCACGTGTGTGTGTGTGTCTGTTAATGTGCGTGTGAGTAGACATGTGTCTGAGGAGTTAAGGCAAAAATGTGATACTGTGTGAGTGCCTGGTGTAAATGCCTCACACTTGCATGTGTGTGCATTGAGCATGTGTGTATGTATGCCAGTGTGTGTTTCTGTGTGAATACCAATATGCATGTTGGTGTGTTTTTACGTCAGTGTGCAGTATGTCTGTGTTGGTATGTGTTTGTGTGTGTGAATGACAGTGGTTACGCTTGTGTATGTGTTGGTGTGTGTGTGTGTGTGTGTGTGTGTGTGTGTGTGTGTGTGTGTGTGTGTGTGTGTGTGTGTGTGTGTGTGTGTATGACAGTGTATGCCTGTGTTCGTACTATGTGTTTGTGTATGTATGACAGTAAGGCAGTGTATTTCTTGGTGTGTGTTTCTGTGTGTGTGTGTGTGTGAGAGAGAGAGAGAGAAAGTGAGAATGTGTGTGTATATCAGTGTGTATATCAATGTGTGTGTGTACGTCAGTGTTTATCTGTGTTGGCATGTGTGTGTGTGGTTCGGCTGCTCAACCCAAGCCTACCTTTCACCTCAAGGGCCCGTTGATAGGGGCGAGCGAAGATTAGAGGCGAGAGAGA
>NC_085869.1:29728210-29738210 GCF_034702125.1 Engraulis encrasicolus | reverse complement strand
GTTTTGCTGTGGACAGAGCTAGGAAGCAGCAATAACAACATGTGTAAAGAAAAAAAAGACAAAAACACAAAAAAACTAAAATGTTAGTTTTTTGGGGTAAGTTATTGTTATTATATTGTTATATTTCTGATGATTTTTTTTGTTTGTTTGGGAACGTTTTTATTGCTGTATTTTTTCTTCTGGTCATGTCTGGAAGAGCTTTGCTTTTCTTTTTTTTTCTCCTCGTGAGTCTCCTTTTTCTCTTGGCTGTTTTCTCTCTTGCCTTCTCTTTTTCGTTGGTTTAACTATACTGTGTCCGGGGAATAGAAGTGATGATAGCCTTTGCACTTCAGGTCTTGTTTAAGGAGTTTACAATCCGCACTGCAAGAAGATACTACTTCTTAAAAGGGGGGAAGGGGGAGGAATATGAAAAAACATTGGGGTGTTAAGGGTGAGGGGGTGTGTTTTTCTTTCTTTATGGGGTGGAGGTGTTGGGGTTGTGCGGGTGGGTCTCATGTCATCACAAAGGCATTCAAGTGACACGTTTTAAAAGGAGAAAGGGTAACTGCAATTTTGTAATTTAAAATATCAAGGAGGCATCAGTTAAACTGAAATGCAATTATGTGCAGTTAAAGTGCAATACTGTAAATATGAAAAAGTTAAAATAGCGGTAAAAATTGTTAATGATTAATAAAAAAAATGAAAAGGACAGCGATTTTCAGTCATTTTTGGCACTGATATCGGTGTATGGAACTTCTTTGCCAAACAGACAATTTCTTTTCTAGGCTGTGTGTGTATTGTAAATCATCTGCAGGAGTTTGACGTTACTCCAACATCGTTTTTGTACATTTTTCGAAGGAAAACCCCCGCCATTCACTGAGCCAGACGAGGCAATTCAGTTCAATTCCAGCCTGATCAGTAGCAGAACTGCTGGGTATCGGGTGTCATCATCCATCTCTGGTCAAGGGTAACTTAAGTCCACCAAAGTTAATGTTCGCTGCAGATTTATTTTATACACGATTTGGTTTTAATCTTCGGCTGGTTTCTCCGTCCATCTGAGCACTGACGGCGACGCTTGATCAAGATCGAGGACATTTGATCCGAAAGACACAAAAAGTGCATTTGGGACAGAGAAAAAAAGCTGTGTCTTTTTTCTCCACCACACAAGCAAGCATGCAAGTCATTATTTCTGTGATCCATTTGAACATAAGTGAGGACACTTGAGCTCTTGCCTCCAGTACGGGACTTGGGAGTGTGTAGGGGGGAAAATGACATTGTTTGCAACGTGACCCTCAGTATGCGACCACTATCCATACTGTGTGCAGTTGCCTTCAAAAGCAGTAGAACCAAGAAAGGTCTACCTCCGCTGGTACGACACGTTGTGATGCATTTGTTCTTTCAGCCACCTTTACAATCGTTTTAGTCATGTCTCCATTTTTTTATTTTAAATTAAATCCTTGGTGATTTTATTTATTATGTTTTCCAAAAAAAGTTTATGAAGGAAAATAGTTGGACTACAAGTGTACATTTTACATGGCTTTGCATTTATTTTTATATACATTTTTTTAAAATGTAAACATTTGTTTTTTTGTTTCTTGCCACCATTTTAAATAGCATAAGTGTGTGCTTGTGGATGATGATGAGATGTGTTTTCTTTTGGTTTGCCTAAAATGTAGCGTGTCTGGGTTTACAAAACATTTCAGGGATGGTGGCTCAAACCATGAGACTTTGTGTTGCGATTTTTCTTATCCTTACCGCTCAATGAAAATTTGTTAGCCATCCGTACTATTATCTGCATTTTCATATGCAAGCATGCCTAAAACATGATTCACCATAGAGATTGTTTCTGTTTTTGTTTCAGCTGATTCACAAAAATATAAATGTACATCTTGTACAAGTAAACTATCAATAAAGTTATAAATATTTGTAATGGGGTTTTATCACACTCTTGTGTAACTTCTGGAAAAATAAACAACATGATTCTCTATCCGAAAGTCTACATTTCTAAACGGACACAGAGGTATTCTCATGCATGGTATTAAAGTTATGAATATGCGGGCATTTTGTAAATGCTCGATTGTTGCTGTGCAAATCTATATTGACACCCTACAACCCTATAACCGGTGTTTCTACATCATGAAACACAGTATGTCAAACTGGTAACATATAACATCAACATACTACCTCAGTGGTGGGGTTAAGATTAGGGTTGTTTTATATCAGTGTCTTTACTGTACAGTGTAGGTACATATGCTTCATAGTGTAATTACAATATAATTACAGGTTTGAATAACTGTCAGATAACTACAATCAGGGCTGCAGAACTGCTTTTGAACAAGGTGGTCCAATGTTAAGTTGTTAGTATAGATTGACTTCTTGAGATCCTGTCGCTTCACGCCATTCGTACTTGTGAGTTAACACACAGCAGCCTGTCACACATAAGACATGCGGCCTAGTCTGTTGGAAGCACCAGGGCCAGTTAACCATGAATGTGACGGCTATTATCATCAATGAAACTGGTAAGGATTTTGTATTTTTCTAACAACTCCTAATGATATCTATCATATAGCCTACATATCCATGAAAAAAAAAAGATTTTTTTATTTCGCTACTTCTAATGGAGTGAAGCCTTCCCTCTTCTGTCTTTCAATACAAGTACATATATATAGTGGATGCCCTGGCATGTAGACCTGGTGATGTTGTCTCAGATTACCAAAACACAGCAGAGGGGAGCAGAGCCACTGCCTTGCTTTTGTCTTCCCGGCTGCCATAGTTTTTCCCCCACTCTATTTACTTTTGACAGGCCCGGAGTACCTCTTGCCTTTCTGGGTGTTTTCGTTGCTATTATCCCTACTCTTCTCAATCGTGCCTGGGAGCGGTGAGAGGCTGTTGTTTGTTAGCATCGAGATGCCGCTTTGCTAACGCAGGCGGGCCAGCCAACCGCTTCTTCTCCGGTGCTGAAACATGCCCCGAGTTTTAAAGCTGAGCACACACACGCACACATGCACACACACCCTCTCCTCTCTCTCTCTTTACTCTCTCTCTCTCTCTCTCTCTCTCTCTCTCTCTCTCTCTCTCTCTCTCTCTCTCTCTCTCTTTCTGTCTCTCTTACTCTCTCTCTCTCTCTTACTTGCAGCAATGTCTCCATTTGCCACTGGAGCTCTTGCTGCAGTGTAAGTAGGTTGTACGTACGGCTTTAGGAAGCAGACTACATAGACGCTACATCAGAGGGTGGATGTGATGTGTTGTGTTGCGCTGGCTGCATTCAAAGTCTTGCTTTAACCTGTGGCAGTGCGAGTGTGCTCCAGAGAGAGAGAGAGGGAGAGAGACAGAGAGACGGCTGTGTTATGGGTTTGCTCTAACTAACCCCTTACAGGCTGATGGCACAGCCTGTCTGTGTGTCTGACTGTCTGCTTCCTCTTAGGAAATCTCCATCATTCATCACCACCTGATGCTCCCAGTTTACCTTGAGGTGTATATGCATTGTGTAGTGTGTGTGTGTGTGTGTGTGTGTGTGTGTGTGTGTGTGTGTGTGTGTGTGTGTGTGTGTGTGTGTGTGTGTGTGTGTGTGTGTGTCTGTGTCTGTGTCTGTGTCTGTGTCTGCATGCGTGTATGTGTGAGAGAGAGAGACAGAGAGTGCAAAGTGTGTGGGAGAGATATACTATCTGTTTGCCCTTGAATGCCTTGTGTGTGTGTATGTGTACGTATGTGTACCCAAAAGTCATACATGTCAAGGCAAACCCTGCAAACACACTGAGCCTAGACTCAGAACAACCAAATCAAGCTTTCCTCCCCATTTCTGCATTTCACATTGCCGGCACGTTTTGCACATTAAGCTAAAACAGGGCTGGTCCCCATTTGGTGTATATATTTATATATATTAGATTCGTTTGGTAACCCAACCTGAATCCAGATGTGTGTATACAAAGTAATTATAGTGTGTGGCATAGGGCCTTTTTTGTCTGATAATTCAAACAGGGCCAAAATTAGGGGCCAAATAGCCTGGTCCTGTCCGGGCCAGCTCTCGTCTGGGTGCGCGTTTAATTTGTACCTCCACACTCATACATCAAGATTGAGTGATAGGGGTAGAAGGGGGAGGTGTGTGTGTGTGTGTGTGTGTGTGAGTTTGTGTGTGTGTGTGTGAGTTTGTGTGTGTGTGTGTGTGTGTGTGTGTGTGTGTGTGTGTGTGTGTGTGTGTGTGTGTGTGTGTGTGTGTGTGTGTGTGTGTGATGTCTCTGTCTGTGTGTATGCATGTGTGTATGTGTGATCAGCACACATTTAACCACTGACCCGGACGTGGGTGTGGAGGCGGGGGGCGGGTGGGTGTAGCCAGTACCAGGGCCAGGCCAGCATGGAGGGGAATCCGGCGAGAACGGAGCAGAGCAGAGCAGAGCAGAGTAGCATAACAGCATCCGTTTATGTGCCCTAATAATTAGCCATCCACGCTAGCTACGGCCATCCATCAAACCAAGAGCAGACCAGAGCAGAGCCAGAGCAGACCAGAGTCCATGGCCAAGCCCTAGTCAGCCAGTCAGCCACTGCACTGCGAAAAAGCCCCAGCGAAACGAGACGGCCCCGCTTTGTCAACAACACGTCGGGAACACATAAAGCTATTTATACTAGGCCCACCGGTGGCTGGCTATTAATGCTAAAAAAATGCCAGGATCGAGGGAGGCGAGGCAAGGTGAGGCGAGGGGAAGGCCTGGAGAGAGGGAGAGGAAAGGGGGGAAGACTGTTTAAGGAGGAGCGGGGGAAGAGGTTCGACTGGTTGGCGTGATCATTAAAGACGCTCTTGTTCGGGGCTATGTACCCGTTGGTCATTACGGCGGGATCCTGGAAGGGCGTTTAATTTTAATTTAATATTTTTCAGCGCTTATAAATTCGGACAGACAGAGGTAATCGGACTGGGACGAGTGAAAAAAGTTACAGAGTTCAGTTTGAGCGAATTCCACGCTGCTTCCACAAACAGACGGATTATGCTAACAACCCACACCGCCTCATTCGTTTCCACCGTGCACACACAGGCTCAAACGCACACGCACGCACGCACGCACGCACACACGCACGCACACACGCAGGCACGCACGCAGGCACGCACGCACGCAGGCACGCACGCACGCAGGCAGGCACGCATGCACGCACGCACGCACGCACGCTCGCACGCAGGCACGCCTTAATCACCTACACCCTCAGTTGCTACAGCTACGTGTAAAACGAGCTACATGAGACCTCTCCCTTATAGTCATCAAAGTGCTTTGGCAACTTTCTAGCATTTCCAGACTAAACAAAGACCAGTGTCTGGGTGTAGTAGGGATGTGGAGATATGATGCATTGTGGAGAATGTGGAGATATGATGCATTGTCGCGATGACAACAATGGGCTAGCCCCAATGATTTGGTGCTTTTTTAACCAGGGATATCCTCTCTCCACACACACACACACACACACACACACACACACACACACACACACACACACACACACACACACACACACACACACACACACACACACACACACACACAGATTGACGCACACCCACGCACATGCGCACGCACATACACTCTCTCTCTCTCTCTCTCTCTCTCTCTCTCTCTCTCTCTCTCTCTCTCTCTCTCTCTCTCTCTCTCTCTCTCTCTCTCTCTCTCTCTCTCTCTGCGTCCAGATTGTAACAATAGATGGAGATTTTTCTATGATAAAGGAGGATGACTGAAGCTGCATTTGCATGCAGAGTGAGACTGTCATCATCACATTGTTCCCTAAATGTCATAGATAAGCAAAGGCTTTAGGGCGTGTTGTTGTAGACACAGATGGCGAGGACATTTATTTCATATAAATATTTGTGTAATTGCATTTGTAGTGATGATAATCAGACCCAAATCAAGGCTTTTATACCTCATGCCTTTCTCAGATCTAGAGAGGAAGAGCAATAAGGAGAGCGGGGATAGAGGGGAAGAGCAAGATTGAGAAATTGAGAGAGTAAGAGTTTAACAACAGAAAGTCTCCACAGGCATTTCACAAAGAAAAAAAGCACACGCACGCACACATACACAGAGCGTAATACACTGTATTTAGTATAGGCTATTAGTTTGGTTTGGCGTTTTTAGAAGGGCTCACCTCCTGCACTCTGTGATTACGTAAGCTGAGTCATGTCTGGATACTTGTGGTCGGACAGCCTTTTTTTATGGACTATTCATAGATATCCCCCAGTCATAAGTAGACAGAAAATCATCAGTGTAATCAAGCAACAAATCAACACACATCTCGAAGAATGCTTTCATTTTCATTATTTCACTGATTCTTTTCCAAGTGAAAACATTACAGAGATGACATCAGTTGTGCATTGAAAACAAAATACTGGACTACAGAAAATGTACAATCATACAGACAATTTAAGTGTAGCCTTGGCTACAGTAAATGGCTGTTTAATGGCATTTGGAGTTTGTTTTAACAAACAGACAAAGGCACACACATATTAATTGAATTTGTTGTTTTTTTCTATCTGATTTCCCATCAACCTCCCTAGTCAACTGTGTAAGGATTAGGATGTAAATTTGCCGACACATACAGTACGCAAGCATGCACACACACACACGCATGTGCAAACACACACACGCGCACGCGCACGCGCACGCACACATACACACACACACACGCACATGTGCACACACACACACATATAGGTGTCTTTCCATATTTTCCCTCAAAGAAAATATTTTTAATTTGACCCTTACTTCACTCGATGGAGGATTTGGGCCTCTTGAATGTGCAGACAAGACTAATCGAGAAGAAAGGCTGAGGAGGCGATGGCAGAGCTGAGATCAAAGCTTTTGTCTGAGGGCCCGGTTTGTTTAACTTTACACTATTGTTTGCTTTCTTGGCAAATGCCTTTAAAATGTGCCGGGGAGTCAATGGCAGTGCAACTGAATATTAAAACCAACATCTTAATACTGGCAGAATATTTTTACACATTTGGAGGAGAGGGTGTGAAGAATGTGCAATATTTTTTCTGTGGAACGTCTCCTTTTGCCAAGCCAACTAAATGATTAACTAGAGCCAGATTGTTCGTGTTGTTTTTCCGTAATAATGCGAGCCATGCACACACAGGCAAATAGGGCACATTTTAAAAAGCCAAGACAGAGAAAGAAAATAACAATGGGATATTCAATCCGTTCACAGATTATTCATTATTACGGCAGTGTGTGTGTGAATCAACATTTGTGTCATCTAAAACCGCGAGATATTATTGTATTATTCTTACAGGGCAAAGTAGCATTTCCAAACTCAATATAAAGGCCATGCAAACACTGATTAGAGAACATTTTAAAAAAATAGAAAAGAAAAAATAACTTTCCCCCTTTCATAGAAGCCTGTGCTGGAGGCACATACCTGCAAAAAACGTTAACACAAACAAATCTAACTAATGTCACCCCAAACACAAGAGCCGCTCTGGGTTTTTCTAGGGCTGTTTATATGAATGTAACTACAGCATTAGCATTTCAGACAATAAACCCTCAAAACAAAGCTGGATCCCACAGTCGCTCCCAAACGGGGCAGCAGAAATATGAAATCCACATTCCTCTCTCCCAGTGGCCACTATGCAAAGGAATTTGTTGGGTCATTTTCTTTTTTTTCTCCCACCCCCTCTGCCTGCATGGCTTGGCCTCGCTTGAGAGAGTAAAAACGAGGCAGGCTGGGGATAAGGCTTTCCGCTCTCTCTCTTTTCCCATGTCTATCCCCCTCTGTTGGAAAAAATGAGTCAGGGATATGTTTACAACTTCACAGCCAGGCTAGCGGCGAGCAGAGCAGAGCAGTGCAGCGAAGAGAGGAGAACAGAGAAGATAGGGGAGGAGAAGACCGGAGCTGAGAGACCCACAGAATGATGCAAATTATTACAGGCTATTGCACTTGAATCAGCGCGGTTAAAATAAACAAATGTGATTGGGTGTTTTTTGATTGTGTGACTTTAAATATACTCACTTGCATGGCTGACTTGAAGTGAACGGTTGTCCTGGGAAAACACACAGACACACAAATACAAACACACACAAACACACACACACACACACACACACACACACACACACACACACACACACACACACACACACACACACACACACACACACACACACACACACACACACACACACACACACACACATGTATACGTATATATACATGCAATTAAACACACACACACACACACACACACACACACACACACACACACACACACACACACACACACACACACAAAATGTACAAACATACACACACACACACACACACACACACACACACACACACACACACACACACACACACACACACACACACACACACACACACACACACACACACACACATATGTATACGTATATATACATGCAATTACACACACACACACACACACACACAACACACACACACACACACACACACACACACACACACACACACACACACACACACACACACACACACACACACACACACACACAGACACACACACACACACACAAAATGTACAAACATACACACACACACACATACACACACACACACTCACACGCACACACACACACACACACACACACACACACACACACACACACACACACACACACACACACACACACACACACACACACACACACACACACACACACACACACACACACAGCTTTCTAAGTAAGTAAACTAAAGCCAAGCTGTAAACGAAAAGCAGTAACTGTAAAGTGTGCTGCGCCTTAGCTAAGTGCCTTAGCCTGATTGCTTATGGCCATGCCATGGTGAACCCGGACACAGATGGTCACTGGTTGGTCAGTCAGTCAGTCAGTCAGTCAGTTGGTCGGTCAGTCAGTTAGTCACCAGTTAACGTCCAGGGGTTGTCATATCACTCTATTACTCTGACCCGCACCCCTAAAGAGGCTTAGAGCGGGGAGTGACAGCTACCCGTGAGTGTGGTACCCCGACACGGGTGGATGACAGATTGGTTACAGGCTGTCTGCGTTCCATCAGCCGTGCTGCGGAGGTACTGCAAGAAAAAAAGTAAGGGGTGACTTTCGACAGTAGACCGCCCATAGCGGTAATCCAATTAAGGGGTGCGTTAGCCTCACGAGGGCGGGGTGGCGGGGACTCCTTTCATCCCAAATCAAAACGCCGTTTGACATGTTATATAACATTACACATGGCGTTAGTGTGCGAACCGGGCCGAATCGTTGTTGATTTTCAGGGGTTGGTTTTCAGACGATTTTCAGGCGGGGGGGATGTGTTTGGAAAGAGTAACCTGTAAAACGTAATGCGGCCCGGCCCGCACAGTCCGCCTTCAAACAAACTTAAAACGCACTCCTGGAAATGAGTAGTGATCACAACGATCAACACGACATATCCGCGATGTGTTGCTTGCAGAGTAATCATCACCTCCGAGCGGGACTGACAGACTATTGCTTTTCAGAGAGCACATTTGATTATGGAGCGAGAGCTTACGGCCAAGTATATCATCGCAAAGGCATTAGCCTCGAATATCAATGCAAGCTGAGATCACACCACCGTCGAACGGCCAGATAAATCTACTGGGGGTAAACCGCTCCTCAGCTGCTTTCAAATATGTATTGTCATGCTTTAGCCGTTTTACATCGTAAACTCTTTGTCGGGGGAAAAAAACCGACTGTCAAACATTTGCTACAGCAAAAGGCTTGAAATGTTGCAGAATTAAGGCGTAACGTGAGAGCCAAAGACTTCAGTGTGTGTGTGTGTGTGTGCACATTTCACTTCTAGCAATTCTCACATGGACTCATTTAACCTCTATGCCTCAGAGTCGGTAATTACACAAGTCCCCGTTAGAGCTGCTGATAGACGAATATTTTTTTTGTTCAAAAAAAGTCTGAAAATGCACCTTATGACTTCAATTGCTTTTTTGTGCTGTTTCGTAATGAAATCCATTTTTGCACAACAACACATCAGAATCGCACCGCGTTTATGAGGTATGGAGGTTCATGAATATGCCCCTCTAAAA
>NC_085869.1:29710710-29715710 GCF_034702125.1 Engraulis encrasicolus | reverse complement strand
GGCATGCATAGACACACAAACGAGCAAAACAAAACACACAAGCCAACTCTTTCTCTTCCGTTATCTTGGATGTTGATCCTGTTAGCGTAAAAGGGGTCAAAGGTGTACTGTATGTGTATGCGGGCATGTGTATGCCTGAATGAAAGTGTATGTGCGAGTGTGCATGCGTGTGTGTGTGTGTGTGTGTGTGTGTGTGTGTGTGTGTGTGTGTGTGTGTGTGTGTGTGTGTGTGTGTGTGTGTGTGTGTGCGTGCATGTGTGCGTGCGTGCATGTGTGCGTGCGTGCATGTGTGCGTGCGCGTGTGTGTGCGTGAATGCATGCATGTGTGTGTGTCTGTGTGCGTGTGTGTCTGTGCATCGTGACATCTCGGCACAGAGCAGAGCGAGTGCGAGAGCAGAGATAGAGATAGAGGCGTGGGAGTGGGAGTCAAGCGTGTCTCGAAAAATCGCCAACACAGTTCAGCGGAGTCAATCTCGGCGGCCGCGCACAGCCATGCACCGCTGCGGGTGTATACTGTAGCAAGGTAGCCAGATCAGAGCCGACAGAGAGCAAAAGGTTGTTTTATCTTCCACGGATCACGATTTTTGAAGCCGGCAATTGCCTCAAAGACAAGGCTCGAGTGGGGTGTAGGAGAGCAGAGCAGAGCAGCGCGATGCAGAGCACAGCCAGTGTGTGTGTGTGCGTGCGTGTGTGTGTGTGTGTGTGTGTGTGTGTGTGTGTGTGTGTGTGTGTGTGTATGTGCGTGCGTGCGTGCGTGCACATATGTGAGTGCATGCGTGCACACACGTAAATGTGTGCAATTGCCTCAAAGACAGGCTTGAGTAGGATGGATGAGAGGCAGGCTAGGCAGAAGCTGTGAGGCTAAATATGTGTGTGTGTGTGTGTGCATGTGCGTGTGCGTGTGCTTCTGTATGTGTGTGTTTCAGTGTGCTTGCTTGTGTGTGTGTGTGTGTGTGTGTGTGTGTATGTATGTGTGTGTGTGTGTGTGTGTGTGTGTGTGTGTGTGTGTGTGTGTGTGTGTGTGTGTGTGTGTGTGTGTGTGTGTGTGTGTGTGTGTGTGTGTGTGTGTGTCCATATAATGGGGGTCTGTGATAGCGAGCGACTAAAAGAAGTGGTGTAGTTAGCTATGAGGAGAGGACTCTTTTGAAATTGTTTATGTGGGAATAGATCCCCATGGCCAGATAATCGTATGGTTTTACAGATCCCACCGGAGACCATTTTCTTTGTGAAGCTTCTCTCTCTCTCTCTCTCTCTCTCTCTCTCTCTCTCTAGTTTTTCTCTCTTCACGAAACACACACACACACACACACACACACACACACACACACACACACACACACACACACACACACACACACACACACACACACACACACACACACACACACACACACACACACACGCACGCACACACACACACAAAAACATGCAGACCTACACACGGACAAACGGACACACACACACACACACACACACACACACACACACACACACACACACACACACACACACACACACACACACACGCACACACACACACACACGCACACACACACACACACACACACACACCAGCCCCCCCTCCACCCCAGCCCCTCATCACAACCCCTCTCGGCCGCCTCTTTTGCGAGATAGCCGCTGTAATATTGCCCAACAGGCTTGTGAACTGAAGTGTAATTTTCTGGATGGATGGTGTCATGAAAGCAGACAATTATCAGGCAGTTCAAGTGAAGTCTCCGTGGGTTATGGGCTTAGGCAGATTATTTGTTTTATGTAGTTTCTGAAGCGTTCGGCTTTAAAGTTAAACAGCCCAAGGGGTCTCGTTGCTTTTCCACTCCCCGGCTCGGCTCTGCTCTGCTCGGCAGCAACTCGACTGTGTACGGCTTGCGTTGCGTTGGAAAGAGCGAAAGAAGAAAAAAAGATAGAGAGAGAGAGAAAAAAAAGATTTTGATGATTTAATTGGCCGTCATTGGATGATTGCTGGGCAACAAGTTTCTTAGTGTGTTTCGCCTTGCCTTTTGAAAGGGATGACCCTGTGGCACTTCAGGAAGAAAAAAAAAATATATTGTAATAATAAAAAAGATATATAAATATATATAATAATAATAATAATAATAATAATAATAATAATAATAATAATAATAATAATAATAATAATAATAATAATAATAAAACAAAGGCTGAAATTATTAGTGTCCTTATCCCAGCTGTTAAAAGGGGAGAAAAATGAAGAACAGATTGTTTTACTAGGAAAAAAGACTATCTCTCTCTCTCTCTCTCTCTCTCTCTCTCTCTCTCTCTCTCTCTCTCTCTCTCTCTCTCTCTCTCTCTCTCTCTGTCTCTCCTTCCCTGCAAGTGCTAATTAGTCTGCATCAAGGAACAAGCACAGCTGAGTGTTTGTGAGGGTTGATAGCAGCCAATCAATAAAGCCAAGCAGACAAGGAGTGCAAAATATCCAAACACATATCTGTACTAAAAGGCTCCCTTTAGACCAGGGAGGGAGAGAGAGAGAGAGAGAGAGAGAGAGAGAGAGAGAGAGAGAGAGAGAGAGAGAGAGAGAGAGAGAGAGAGAGAGAGAGAGAGAGAGAGAGAGAGGGAGAGAGAGAGAGACAGAGACAGAGACAGAGACAGAGACAGAGAGAGAGAGAGAGAGACAGAGAGAGCAGGGGAAAAGAAGTCAAAAGAAGACATAAAAAAAAACACCCCCAAACTGTTTCAGGCAGCATGTAGTTAATTTTCAAAGTTTTCTGCTGTCTTGTTGTGGAGTTGTAAACACGTCTGGTATTTCCACAGCCCACTCCTGTGGTGATGATCTCTGAATAATTTGGTCAATCACACGATGCATATGGTGCATGGATACTGGGATAAAAACATACAAAAACAACACATCGATGTTTTAAACCGCCAGCTGATCGCATCTATATGGTATTCGGCGATGGTTTGCATGGCCATGCATTCGCTTGCAGAGAGTGTGTGTGTGTGTGTGTGTGTGTGTGTGTGTGTGTGTGTGTGTGTGTGTGTGTGTGTGTGTGTGTGTGTGTGTGTGTGTGTGTGTGTGTGTGTGTGTGTGTGTGTGCGCATGTGTGCGCGTGCGTGTGTGTGTGCGTGCACACGTGTGTGCGCTTCTGTGTCTGTGTGCATATGCGCTTCTGTGTGTGTGTGCGTGTGCGTGTGCGTGTGTGTATTCTAGTGTGCATTCCGATGTGTATGTGCATAGGCCTGAGTGTGGCTGGAGGAATAAAAAACGCTTGCTAAGTTTCCTACAAAATGTCTGAGGCGTTACTCTAGCTGGGTCTGGTTGTCAGCGCGTCAGTACTCTGGATGAGCTCTGTGGGCTGCCTGCCCCCTCACACTGACTCATGCAGCCAGGCAGCCAATGCAGCCAGAACCTCCGCAGGGCACCGCACCATGTTAATTACCACAACCATCATAGCATGCTTCATGTCATAAGCAGAAATAAGATGTGTGGGATGATACAGATATGTAGTGTTGCTTTGTGTCATCTTGTTGCATGTGTGCCATGATTACAATTGCATCTTGTCTGTGTGTTGTAAATTACAACACACAGACAAGATGCAACTTCGGTATTTACAGTACAGTACATCCTTGGTCGAGCGAGTATTACGGATGTTTTATGATGAACAACAATGGCGATTACTGTACAAAAGACTCACTGATGCAAACCAAGGGAGGGAGGGAGAGAGGGAAGAGGGAGGAAGAGAAATGAATAGGTTTATTATAAGTGTGTGATTTTAAGAGGGAGTGACAGTTTAAGCACTGTACGGTCCCTCCTCTGTGGTGGAAGTGATTTGCCAGTGGGGAGGAGGACGGCCCCTTCTGTTTTTACTTACGCACGGAGAGAACAAAACTTCACTTCCTGTGCAATCAGCATGGCAACTTTCTCGCAGCAAGTGCTCCACGTCCGACGCAATTATGCTATCGCTCCGTAATCTGGCTATCTGGCACGATTTGGGGGCCAGGCGCAGTCGTTTTTTCGCAGCGGAGATTTGTCCAAATTAAGAAATATAAATGGGAGAGGCACCACTTTGTTTTTCGGTACTATTCAATATTGCATTGCCATCGGGCACTGGGGCCTACACAGAGTGAAATTGTGATTGTTGGTCTTGTTCCATCTTGTTATTTTCGCCATCAGTATCACATTAATGTCACCCAAAAACCATCACGATATTTGCAGTGGTGCCCCCAAAAGATTGTTGCTGCTGTTCCGCAAACACCAAAATTGTGAAATTGACTAAATTTAGCTATTTCATCACAGTTAGCAGTACAGTATATCAGTATCACAGGTACATACGGAGAGCAATCAGTATGAGTGATTTATTTCACTGATATCAGTACACTTGTAATATCTGTCCAAGCCACACATAGTGTCAAGTAATATCCCTAAAAGCAGCAGAGCAATTTAACTGTAAACCACCAGCACAACACTAATATCCCAGCAAAGCAATCAGTAACACAGTAATATGCACACCCCAACATCAGCATCAGCACCACAACTGTATGCCCAAAGAAAAAAACAACACAACACAATACAAAAGCCAGTTGTGACAATTTATACTGGACTAATCGGATTGTGCTAATCTTCACTGGGAGGTATGTTTTTGCATGCTAGCCCAGCTACGACAACCTGTGGCGGCGAGGGGGGGCTTGCTCGCTCGGTCAGCCCAGCTCAGCTCGGCTCGGTCGGCAGCTAATTCGATTGAATTAAGCGGACTCCAAAATCAAGACCTTTCCACGCTCCCCTGTCAGTCCCTACATAAATTACACGCATGAGCCCCCATAATACATCCTGCATTTCATATGGACGCTCACATATTTGTAAATAATTACAATCACATGGGGGTAAGAACCACCTGCCTGCCTGCCTGTTTACAAGGACGGATTACTGCACGGGCACACTGGGCCCAGGCGCAGGGGCCCAAGAGTCACAGGGGCCCTGAGGGACAACTTCCTAAAATCACAACTGCATCATTTTTTTATTT
>NC_085869.1:29700710-29703210 GCF_034702125.1 Engraulis encrasicolus | reverse complement strand
CCCCCATCACACGCTGAACTACAACACAGACTCACACACTGCAACAGACAACCACACTCACACACACACACACACACACACACACACACACACACACACACACACACACACACACACACACACACACACACACACACACACACACACACACACACACACACACACACACACACACACACACACACACACACACACACACACACACACACACACACACACACACACACACACACACACACACACACACACACACACACACACACACTTAAAACATGCATAATGCCACATACAGGCAAATTAGGCTTTTACAAATGCAGAGACATCCATTCAAGCGCTCAATCACACACTTCCATGCACACACACACAAGCACATGCACACACCCCGCCAACACATACACGCATGCACTTAAGCAGGATGATGGTGGGGATGATGAGATGATGAAGAAGAAGAAGAAGAGAGATGAGGAGGGGATAGAGAGAGTGTGTGTTAGAGAGAGAGAGAGAGGGAAAGAAAGAAGGGGGGAGAAAAAGGCAAACGAGAGAATTTGAAATCGCGGCAAGACTTCTCAGATCTTTGACAATAGATCTGAGAGCAGGGGGCCTTGGCTGGCTGGCGAAGGCAAGCGCGGTGGAAGAGAAGAGAAGGGAAGGAAGACTCCCTAATATCTTTGATAAGTCTCGTTATGGTAATGACAGCGGGAGGAGGAGAACGTATGCAATATTCATGGCCAAAACTAACGGGCTGACTGTACACCTCACTACACACACTAACACACACTCACACACACACACGGCTAATAATTGTTCATTCGGCATAGTGTGTGTGTGTGTGTGTGTGATGGTGGGGGAGCCTTGTCTCGATATGTTTCAGAAGTCGAGCACAGTCTGTGTGTGACGTGCCTTGCGACGTATCGCCCTAATTGTTTATAGACAGTTAAGTGCAAGTAAATTACTTTCATGTGTTCAAGCATGTGTGCGTACAGACAGAGAAAATAGAGGCATGTGTATGCGTGTGTCAGTCAGTCGTGTGTGTGTGTGTGTGTGTGTGTGTGTGTGTGTGTGTGTGTGTGTGTGTGTGTGTGTGTGTGTGTGTGTGTGTGTGTGTGTGTGTGTGTGTGTATATGCAGGTGTGTGTGTGTGTGTGTGTGTGTGTGTGTGTGTGTGTGTGTGTGTGTGTGTGTGTGTGTGTGTGTGTGTGTGTGTGTGTGTGTCTACAGTAAATGTACATGTCTGACGGTGTGTGCAGTTGTGTCTAAGTGTACTTATCTGTCAGTGTGTTTGTGTGAGAGTGTACCCATGTAGTTGTGTATGTGGACGTGTATGTGTGTGAGTGTATTTGTGTGTGCACTGTTGTATAGTTCATGTGTATGTGCATGTGCATGCGCATGCGTGTACTATGCATATACGTAGTATATGTGTATGTGTATATTTGTGTGTATACAGTATATGTGTGTGTGTGTGTGTGTGTGCGTGCGTGCGTGCGTGCGCGTGCTGGGAGGTTTAAAGTACCTTTCCCAACAGCTGTTTGGCAGCGGTGGAGGCAGAGAGGCATGTTGTTAGTCTCTAATTACAAAAGGTCTCCTTTCTGGTAATTAGCCCTCCTATTAGGCCCATTCATTTATTCAGTGAAATAAATCAGATGCGGCAATAAACCAACACTGATAATGTATCCCCGCCATCCCTCCTGAGATACCTCCACAGCATGCATGCTACATGTCAATGGAGAGAGAGAGAGAGAGAGAGAGAGAGAGAGAGAGAGAGAGAGAGAGAGAGAGAGAGAGAGAGAGAGAGAGAGAGAGAGAGAGAGAGAGAGAGAGAGAGAGAGAGAGAGAGAGAGAGAGAGAGAGAGAGAGAGAGAGAGAGAGAGAGAGGGGGGTGTTTATCAATCAACGCATTCTTGACAGTTATGTGTTTGGACTTTCCCTGTGATACAGTTATGAGTGTGTGTGTGTGTGTGTGTGTGTGTGTGTGTGTGTGTGTGTGTGTGTGTGTGTGTGTGTGTGTGTGTGTGTGTGTGTGTGTGTGTGTGTGTGTGTGTGTGTGTGTGTGTGTGTGTGTGTGTGTGTGTGTGTGTGTGTGTGTGTGTGTGTGTGTGCGTGCGTACAGGACAATGACTGGGAGAAACAGAGACAGGCTATGGTTGTGTGTGTGTGTGTGTGTGTGTGTGTGTGTGTGTCTGTGTCTGTGTCTGTGTCTGTGTCTGTGTGTGCGCGAGTGTGTGCGTGCATATCTGAAATCAGAGCGTGCCTCCATCAAGATCAGTCAAAGGGATGCCTGTCTGAAACAAATTACTGCGAGCACTCATCAGCATGCAGACGAACGCATTGGAACTGGCGTCCCCTTATTCTCCGAGCGGACCCTAAACACAGAACCAGCACTGTCAGTGAAATCAGGATGTTTTGATTCCATCTGAAAACCACGTTCAGTTCACATTAACCTATACAAGTGTACAAAATACGCCCAAGCTATTTTTTTTTTTCGTTTCCCACGGTACGGGCTA
>NC_085869.1:29668210-29673210 GCF_034702125.1 Engraulis encrasicolus | reverse complement strand
CAGCCCGCCTCCCCACCACATGGGCACCCACTAGTACCCCCATCATCCTACCACCAGACAGTAAAGAATGTGGTGTTAATTCAAGACTTAGAGTGTTGATTTAATATCTTCTAGAGTGTATTTGGTTCCAGATTACTCTCCAAGTGTTGATTATTTTTTTTACTTTGCACCACCCCTCTCCCACAACCCCAATCACCACTGCACCTGCCTGCCTGCTGCTGCTGCCTCTCTCACTGCATTCACTGCGTGCACATAATGAAATGTAATTTTGTTTTCTGTCTGAAGACCAGCTATCAATAACTTCCCACATTAATCTTGCATGGCCTCCTAACACATCCTTCCTTCCTGCAATCACCTGGAGAGACAGAGAGAGAGAGAGAGAGAGAGAGAGAGAGAGAGAGAGAGAGAGAGAGAGAGAGAGAGAGAGAGAGAGAGAGAGAGAGAGAGGGAGAGAGAGAGAGAGAGAGAGAGGGGGGTGGAAAAAAACACTCCCTCCCTTTCCATTTTCAAATAACTATGGGATTTGCTTGCCTGCCTGTATAACGGTTTAGGTAATTTGTGCAAGAGTGTAGTGGCTCGGCAGCATTTTTTAAAATCTCCGAAACACATTGACAGAATATCATTTAGTGCATCAGAGAGGGGTTGATTTATTTATCCAGTGTTGGTGATGATAGAGCAGTTCACATGCAATCACTTTTTTACAGTCCAACCCAACCCCAGTCCATTAACAGACTGTGCCAAATAATGCCAATAGGTCTGGCAAGAATGTACCCAGGCTCCACCCTCCTAATGACGTAACACCTTCAGCTTTACGACATTATTCAGGCAAAGAGCTTGTTCAGGTACATTCTGAGCTCCATCGGGCTGGGGAACTCCACCCACTTTGTCGGGAAGCAATCAACTTTGAGCATTTCCAACGGTCCTGGGTAGAGGCGTGTTCAAGGCAGTGACGTGGTTTAAGCAGAGACGTTGCATTGGAACTAAGAAAATGTTTGGTTTAAACTTTGCCGCAGCCCTTTCTGGCATCGACCAGTCACAAACCGAGGGAGGTGGGTTAACCATGCCGTTTGGAAACGTTATTCGATATCTTCTTGGTCGGTACGAGATGTGAAAGTCGATGAAAATCAGGCAGGCAGGAATGAGGAACCACAGCAAAATACAAGGCGTTATAGATAGGGGTGGAAATTTAAAAGGAATTCACAATACGATACGCATTACAATACACATGCTACGATACCATACCATCATGATATATTGTGATACATGTATTATTGCAACATACTTCGGTGGGGTAAATGTGTAATAATAGAGCTTAATTACAAGTTGCTGTGTATAATCTAGTCTTACATTTCATCAAAACTGAATGTCAACCAACAGGATTGAAGGTTGTATTTGTTTTGGCAGATGTTCGCAAACCATTCAATCAAAGTTTTTACTTAATTGAATGAGTATTTTAAGAATCGCTTTTGGTGCCATGAATCAGCGTTGTACATGGTGAACAGTTGCATCGGGATGCATTGCCATGACAATTTTTTTTGCACAGCCCTAGTCATACGATTTTGCGGTGAAAAAAAGATAACAAACAAAACATTAACCACAAAATGGCCGTGCAAACAACGCAAGCAAGCGGAAGCTGCCTGCCTCTGTGGTGGGTCCCAGATTAAAAAAGCAACACTCAAATGAGCAGCATGAGGAGGAAGGGGGATGAGTGTGTTGGGGAACTAATTGTGGCACTTTAGTGAAGACGGGAGATCAGAGAATTTTCCAACATACTGATATTCAATTAACACAATTACACAGAGATCAAATGCTTAAATCTGCTGCTGAACTCAGCATAATTCATGCACTCACTCACACGCATCCGCACACAAATGCACAACATTAACATACAGGACATCCACTGTCTTTTGCTGCTCCTTTATGAAAGCACACAGTGTGGTTGCCCACTGCAGCTGGGTACTGTAGTGTTTAGACACAGGGCTTCCTCCAGACCAAAGAGTCAAGGGGAGACTAGAGGCATCCTTGGCAGCCCACTAGTGGCCATGCTAGATGAGTGCTCAGGAGAGAGAGAGAGAGAGAGAGAGAGAGGTGTGTGTGTGTGTGTGTGTGTTTGGGGGGGGGGGTGTATCTGTGATACAGAGAGAGAGATACAGACTTGGTAACAGAATGAGAGAGAGAGAGATACAGATTGAGTAACAGAATGAAAGAGAGAGAGAAACAGAGAGACAGAGAGACTGACAGACATACAGACAGAGAGAAACAGAAAGAGAGGAGGGGTGGGGTTGCCACATTGTGGGTCACTGGTGTGGTGTGTAGCTAAGCTGGACAGCCTGAGAGCCAGAGCAGATGGAAGACCACATCAGTTAGCTCACACAGAATGGCTCCAGCTGCACTGCTCTCCCAAGCCCTTGTTCGGTCGTAAAGAAGAGAGGAGAAGTTTTTAAAGTTGTTTAAAGTTTCTGCTCCACCACCGAGCTGTACGCCCTCTCTCTCTCTCTCTCTCTCCACACACACACACACACACACACACACACACACACACACACACACACACACACACACACACACACACACACACACACACACACACACACACACACACACACACACACACACACACACACACACACACACACACACACACACACACACACCTAAACCACCTACAGCTCCTTCCCAATGACCTGTGGACGTTTGCCAGGGCTGCGAGAATGGCATGAGTTAGCATTAGCAGTGAACCGAGATCACAGACGTAGCATCGTTACAAGCCGTTCGGCGTCCACAAACCCTGTTATAGCTTTTTCAGGCACCTTTTTGAAACACCCCCATATCTCCTCACTGGGACTGTCTCTCTTAACACAAAACTGGCCCAGAGAGAGAGAGAGAGGGAGAGAGGGAGAGAGAGAGAGAGAGAGAGAGAGAGAGAGAGAGAGAGAGAGAGAGAGAGAGAGAGAGAGAGAGAGAGAGAGAGAGAGAGAGAGGAAAAAAGAGAGGGAAGGGAAAATTGAATAGCTGGATCTAATAGATGAACTCTCGTTCACATTTTGACTCTTAAAACAAATGTTAGCTTTAGCTCCCCCAGTGTGAAGGCCGCCATGGCTTTTCTCTCCCCCTCCATCCGTGCGTGTTATGGCCATCATCATTACCGTCCTCTGACAGACTCCACTACGCTCATGCAGGGCTACAGAACGCCCTGAAGAGAGGAGGGAAGGGGAGAGAGAGAGATGAGAGAGAGAGAGAGAGAGAGAGAGAGAGAGAGAGAGAGAGAGAGAGAGAGAGAGTAGGGAAAAGAGAGTGAGAAACACAAGGAGGGAGAGAGAGAAAGAGGGTGAAGGGGGAGAGAGATATAGAGAGAGGGAGAGAGAGAGAGAGAGAGAGAGAGAGATATAGAGAGAGGGAGAGAGAGAGAGAGAGAGACAGGAGAGAGATGATAAGACAGGCAACAACCTACAGGCAACTGACAGCTCAACAAGCACAAAAAGAGGCCAGAGACAGAGAACGGGAATAAGAGATAAAGACTGAGAGCTATAAAGAGAAAGCGAAGGAGAGTCACACAGAGGGAGAGAATGGGGAAGAGAGACGAAGAGAAAGATGGAGAGAGGAAACAGACAGATGACAGAGAGAGAGAAAGAGAGAGATAGAGAGAGATAGAGAGAGAGATAAAGACAACAGAGAAAGAGATTGAAAGAAGGAGTGTGGGAAATATGGAGATGGAGATGTGCATTGCACATGTGCTGGGATGTATGATATGAGATGGATTCCCAGCAATAGATGTGTTCAGACGCACAGTCATAAATACACGTTATGGCTAGTCAAGACAGACAATGGAGAGAGAGAGAGGGTGAGAGAAAGTAAGGATAGCGTGAGTGAGTAGGAAGAGGACAGAGAAGATGGAGAGACCAAGAAATAAAGAACGGACAGCAGATAGGGGGAGGGGGGTGGAGAGAAAGAATGATCAGTGGGTTACGAAAGAAAGAAAAGAAATGGGCCCAGGAAAGAGAGACAAAAAGAGAAGGGAAAACAGTGGGACAAAGAGGGAGTGAAAATGAAAGAAAAGAAGAGTGTGATAGGGGGCAGAGAGGAGAAAGAGTTTGGGACTGAAGAAACAATACCTGAGAGGGGGATTGAGAGAGAGAGAGAGAGAGAGAGAGAGAGAGAGAGAGAGAGGGAGAGAGAGAGAGAGAGAGAGAGAGAGAGAGAGAGAGAGAGATCCAGCAGCTGTTGGGTGTGAGTAAATCACTCACTGGGATCTCTAATTGCTCATCGATATGGGGCTAATTTCCTGCAGAGGTGGGACTGAGAGCCTCTGTGCGAACTCCCTGTAGCAGTAATGGACTCCACAGCCACTGCACTGCACAGGGCCCTGGCTCTGACTCTGTCTCTAGTTTAGGAGTGACACACTTAGTCCACACACTTTAAATCCTTTAAAAAAATAATTGTTCCATGGTAGGATTACGTTTCAACCTTAAGAGAATCAGATTAAGATAATCGTCGAAATGTAATGCCATGGTAAAAAAACGGATTTTATTATTATTATTATTATTATTATTTTTATTTTTATTAGTATTATAATACTTTCATTTGCACCTTTCAAAACGCCCAAGGTCGCTTAACCTATTGATGCCTAAAGCACCTGTAAAAAAATGTTCGCTGAATGTTTAAGCCCTTGTTGGGAAAGTTGCCCTCAGCCTATAAAAACCTAAATATCTCAGCCTCTGATGCACATAAAAACATGAAATAAGTTGCATTTAAACCCAAAGACCTTCATCGTGCATTAGAATGTGTTCATTCAGCTGTACCATACTCAAATGTTTATTTAAAAAGCTAAAATGTAGCCTGAATGCAGCGTATATGTTGCTCCAGGAATCAAAGGTCTAACAACATACAGTGAGGAGAATAAGTATTTGATCCCTTGCTGATTTTGTTGGTTTGCCCACTAATAAAGACATGATCACTCTTTAATGTTAATGATAAAATGTATTATAATATGGAGAGACAGA
>NC_085869.1:29645710-29663210 GCF_034702125.1 Engraulis encrasicolus | reverse complement strand
CATCCTGCAATGGCCATCTCGGCCTTTGAAAAATGAGCGTGTGGACATCTGCGGTCCAGCCCACTTCTCCCTGGCCGCTATGTATACGCTGAGCTGTAGCCTATTAGAATGGGAATCTATAGTGGTACCTCTCATCCTAAATATAATGAGGTGCTGTATATAATGTGTATATTATTATATAATGCTAAATATATCCTACATAATAGTGTATATATCACTATCACTGCCTTGTAAGGCCGGATCATAAAACAACATCAATGGTGTTGTTTTGTGGTAATAATATTTCATAGTTTTTTAAGTCATAGGACATCTTGTTGTTAAATAAACAATCATAAAAATGAGGGACTGGGTAAGAAGTGCTCAGCGAGCCTCTCTGTCTCTCTCTGTTTCTTTCTTCCTGTGTGTTGAGACGTGGCTCCTGTCACCTATTTCACAGTGGGCTGCTGCGTGTGTGTGTGTGTGTGTGTGTGTGTGTGTGTGTGTGTGTGTGTGTGTGTGTGTGTGTGTGTGTGTGTGTGTGTGTGTGTGTGTGTGTTTTTGGGCGTGGAGTCAGCAGACCCCCTTCCTCCTCCTCCTCCTCCTCTCCTCTTCTTCTCTCCTCTCCCCTACTCTCCTCTTCTCTCCTTTCTCTCCGTCCCTGATTTAATCTGCAGCTCCCTGTAGGATTGTTAGGATTCTAATTCGATCTGAATTTCAGGAACTTGTTTGCTTGGTTACCTGTCACGGGCCATCAGCTTGTCATATTAGTGGTGATCGTTCCCTGAACCTAATCCACTTTAAACAATTTCATTGGCCAGTGGTCTATAAATCATTTCATAATGGGGCTGCCACGGCCGGGCGTAGGTAAGTAAACAAATCAGGTTTGTTTTATGTTACGCGGCAATGAACTTGGGCTTTATCAACTTGGTATCGATTCGCGCACACCACAAGGTCAAAATTTCTCCCGCTTCTCATTAATGTAAGTACAGCCTCGCCACTTAGCAATTAAAATATTTTCTCTCCGATGCGCAATAATGTTTAGGAGGGCATCGCAGCACGTCACATGAGTCCCCTTGTTGTTGTCTCTTGTGTCTTGCGCCTGTTGTGGAATCCCCTTGTGGTACATGTACGAGTACTTAAGACAACAAATAGCACAAAGGAAGCCCACTGAGTGTCTCGAAAAGTAGAAACGCGACTAACAGATACTACAGCACACTGGGGTGACCTGTGAGCAAGCATGTTTTTCTAATCTCGAAATCAATCAAATAGCGAAAACAACGAGAAAAACAAACTTCGCGGTCTCAAGGGGGATGCTGAATGAGGCAATAATTTCATTGAGCTGATTAAAAATGTAATAACGACTTTAAAAAACAACACGTTTTTTACAACACTTTATAACAGACCCTTCCAATGTTTGCGGTTGCACTTTGGCTGTGCTGGTAACTTACTAATTCGCCTTAAGTCTGGAGGGGCCATATTTCCCAATAAAAAGAGAGACTCAATGCATTTGTTATGTCTTGCACACATATTTAAAACATGTGCAGCTTTCCAGTTAATTACGAGTAAACTCTTGGGGCTAAAAACAAAAGTTACGCATGAACTGAACTGAACTGGGCCCACCAGTGATTAAAACCTTTTTTTTTTCATTTAGCTTTTTCTGATTTGAAACATTTACCTGGAAATCACTGCACTGATACCATCTTCCATCATAATAAAAAATGCTATTCACATTCAAGCTTCCACCTCACATAATAATAATAGTTTCTGGAAAGCATTCATTGCACACCCTCCACATCAAGATGAAAATATACATTACTGAAAAAAACTGTGTGTGTGTGTGTGTGTGTGTGTGTGTGTGTGTGTGTGTGTGTGTGTGTGTGTGTGTGTGTGTGTGTGTGTGTGTGTGTGTGTGTGTGTGTGTGTGTGTGTGTGTGTGGTGTGTGTGTGTGTGCGCGTATGTGTGTGTGTGTGTGTGTGTATGTGTGCGTGTGCGTGTGGGTGTGTGTGTGTGTGTGTGCGTGCGTGCGTGCGTGCGTGCGTGCGTGCGTGCGTGCGTGCGTGTGTGTGGTGGGGGGTAGGTTAGGTGGGGGTCGTGATGGAGTCAAACCATGTCCACATGGAGATTGAGAGGAACAGAATGATGTATGGGTGCTTGGACTTCAAACGCGCTATGCAAACAGCGCCCAAGCTGGCCGAGCCGCATGCATATCCCTCCACCAACCTGCAGGAATAACACTGCCATGTCAAACATCATCAGCCGCCATGCAAGCGCGTACACACACACACCCACACATACACACACACCCGCACAGTCACAATCACACACAATTGCAATCACAATCAGGCATGCATGCACCCGCCCAGGCACGCACGCGCACACACAAACGCACACACACGCACACACACACACACACACACACACACACACACACACACACACACACACACACACACACACACACACACACACACACACACACACACACACACAGTAGTACACTTGCACCCACGTGCACACGCACACACGCACACACACACACACACACACACACACACACACACACACACACACACACACACACACACACACACACACACACACACACACACACACACACACACAAACTAGTACACGCGCACGCGCACACGCACACGCACACGCACACGCACACGCACACGCACATGCACACTATTTTATTGTTATTAAAATAGTTCAATAAACAAGGAAATGTAAATGTATTCCAATGAAGAGTGGAATATTTTTGTGAAACATGACAGAGCCTACCCAAACACCCAGGCGAACAAATCTGCTAATAGATGCAATGAAAATGTTTAAGTACACTATTCCAGAAAAGTGTGGCATGAATTTCTAAGTAAATAACAAATTAATTTCCTAAAATGCAGGTATTGTACTGCAGAATTGAAACAGCGGCTATGTGAATGTGGTTTTGGAAGAGAGGTAAAACTTTGCATTTTGAGAACACGTAGTAGGTGCGTAAAAGACCCGTGGGTCGGTCAGGAGAGGTAAAGAACAAAGAGAAACGGCGTCTAACTCTGCGCTCGGAGACATTAAGCAGTTCAGCGCTGTGTGTCATGGGATCTTTTCACACCAATAGATCTCCTTAATACAAGCAATTTCCTGCAGCTTTGAGAGTGCCAAGCAGGGGCTTTGGGTAGAGCCCAACAACCATTGTGTGTGTGTTTGTGTGTGTGTATGTGTGTGTGTGTGTGTGTGTGTGTGTGTGTGTGTGTGTGTGTGTGTGTGTGTGTGTGTGTGTGTGTGCGCGTGCGTGTGTGTGTGTGTGTGCGTGTGTGTGTGTGTGCGTGCCTGTGTGCGTGTTTGAATGAATACTAATGTTTGGCAAAAGAGTAAGGTGCTTTGGAGAAGATTAGACACCTTGTGTGTGGGTACGGGTGTGCCGGGTGCGTTGTGGGACCGAGCGGCCGAGTCTCTACCTGCCTGTGTCTCTAACTTGGCCTCTTTCGAGGGACCCGCAATCCCCAGTCCTATTCTCCACCTAAAGGAACGCACCGCAGAGCCAGGCCCGACACCAGCAAGCAAGAAAACTAGGCAAATTCCCAGGGCCCCCAGCTGAAAGGGGGGTCCCCTTGTAAATGACTGGTTATGTACTTGCATTCAAATGACAGCATTGACAACTTTGTGAGTGTGGCAGCACCTCCCTTAAGTAAATGGCAGAAAAGTGCAATAGCACAGCTATTGAAATCTCTCTTGAGGGGGGTCCTCCTCAACAGTAAGTGCCCCAAGCCCATCTTTGCCTAGGGCCTCCAAATTGCCTTGCGCAGAGCCCACCAGAGCCCCGGAGCTGGCCGTGCTGTTCCTAGGGAGACGGAAGGGCCAAGGCTGATGCTGGATGCTGGATGCGGGTGCTGATGCTGATGCATGGATGTCGCCATGACGGCTGGCAGGTGAGCGATACGGGAGAGTGATGGAGGCTGCGGCTGGCAGCCCTGATGAGGCACTTGACGGCTCTCCCTGCTGAGGTGTCAGACAGCTGCCACACCCACACACATAAACGCATACACACACATGTACACACACATACACATGCATGCACGCACACGCACACACACACACACACGCACACGCACACGCACACGCACACGCACACGCACACGCACACGCACACGCACACACAATGACAGGAAAAACAGAATCGTCAAAAGTCTGCTTTTCCTTTTATTGTGGTGTTTTTGTGTTTTTCCAGTATGTGCTGTAGCAGTTGTAAGTCTTTCCTGTTGCCTTTCCTTCTGTTCTTTTGGGGAGGGGGATCTCTTGTTATTTCCAACACCCCCACCCCCCCAGGATCCCGACCAAAATCACGTCTGGCATCCAGTACGTGGCCTAATCTTCTCAATTACGCCGACGGTTGTGGCGGGTCTTATAGGGTGTCTTTGCCTTTCTAAAATTCCACCCCCTATTTCCACCTACCCCTCCTGAAACCCATCCCATCCCACCTCCCACCTGCCCCTGCCCTACTGAAGTAGCTGGCGTGTTTGCTGTTGACAATAAGAGGTAAACAAGAGGAAGTGAGACTCAGGGTATCCCCAGGAGGCCAAAAGCGAAGCCACATGTGAGAGAGAGGAATATGTGGGGGAGGGGGGGTGGGAGGGGGGGCTGAAAACACAACTACATCACCAGACTTTTTTACATCACATCTGCTGAATGTACACAAACAAAAATTCAAGAGTCTTACGTACAAACGTACTGTCTTCTCCATACATACAGTATGCCTGCATGCATACGCACGCACGCACGCACGCACGCACGCACATACGCACAAAAGCATGCACGTATGCACGCATGCCCCCAGGCGCACACACTAATGCACGTGTATTACAATTACAACAGAAGTCCGAACCAATAATCACTCAAAGATACAAGCGCAAAACATACATGCAAGCACAAATATATACAGCATACATCTTGTCACAATGACACACTCACATGCAGAGGGGCCAAGGCATGCCACCGCACTACTGTGTCCGCTCCCTGGATAAAAGTTTGAATGACAGCAATTACAGCTCTGTTAGTGACGGGAGGATCCGGGGCAGGCTCCAGGTACAACTCTGGCACTTGACTGCTCAGACCAGAGGAGACGCCACAAACAGACACTAAGCAGCTTGTCCCGCTGCAGATACTGGGCCATCGACGGGTTTTTAGTAGAAGACATTAGACATCAGGTAGTATAATGCCCATTGGTCATTAATGTTCAAACAATCAATGTGCATCTTAGGTAATCAGGTAAAGACAAAAAAACTAAAAAAATATATTATTTAATCCATAATATAGTAGCCTTAGTTGTTAGTCAATGACCCCACATGTAAAAGGCTCCCAGTTCACACTGCATGTACATGATGTACTACAGAGACAACTGTAAGATTTCGCCAATCAATGTGTCAGACACACGTCAAGAGAATGTGTCAGCGTCAGCATCTGAAAAAGTGATGAGATGCTTCAATGAAAAGTAGTGTTTTTAAGCAGTTAAAATGTGTGCCTGTGTGTGTGTGTGTGTGTGTGTGTGTACTGTATGCGTGTGTGTGTGCTTGCGTGCGTGCGTGCGTGCGTGCGTGCGTACATGTCTGTGCTGCATGTATTTTTACACTGATGTGTCTTGTCTGGTAAGATTTGTCCCAAGAGTATTTTAATGAGTTCACATTATCTACATCACATTTTCTACACTTTTAGTTTTTAGTAAGTGCTATAAAATACATAGAGGAGTTTTTTGGAAAGCAGAGGGGTGCTGCTTTTGCGACTGTAACAGGCCGGTTCTGACAATTTGGGCAGATCATTTATGGCTGCGTGTTTTACCGTCTGCATTTTCTCCCCCTCGTGCCTCTTTCTATTCAGGCCAGGTGAGCAACAGCCTGTCATTTTTAGTGGTCACAGGATATTAGAAATCCCACAGCCAATAGGAGACTCAGTTGAGAATAGGAAGAGGAGGAAAAAAAAGAAAGAAAAAAGACAAGAAAACAGACACAGAGCTCAAATTGGTTTTACGAAACACCATCTAGAAGACCATCTAGAAATTCACCCCACACAATCATAATATTGTATGCGCACGTCCATTATTTACACACCCCAACGCTGTCCCCCCCAAAACAAACAAGAACAGAAAAAAAGAAAGAAGGAAAGACAAAAGGAAAAACAAAAAACAAATATATGTTGTCTTGTTTCTTTTACCCACTTTAGTGGTGGTCAATGACGGGACCATGAGCTGAAACCCAATCACAAACTAGCCCACGATTACTGCGGCCCCCTGTCTCAGTCTGTATTCCTCCTCCAGGGCCCAGGCTGACAGCCTACGTCCAACCCAACTTGCGCCGGAAAGTGACTCTAATTGTCATTTCGGATGACAAGAATCCGCAGCCGATTCCCGGGGATGCTCTTGAAATTTAGCGGCCCACTTTATCATACGGACAGTGCCAGACCGCCGCCGGGGCCCTTATTGGATCCGACTTTTATGCTAAGGTGGACTTTTTAAAAATCGGCAGGGGCCGCGACGCCAGGTGCTTAACATGCATACACAATGCGGAGGGGGCTTTTTAGTCCCTGGGCCAAACAACATTACCTGACAAACATTCTTAGAGAAACCGGCAAGATCTCGCTTTCCCTTAAAAAAAAAGAAAAAAAAAACTTCCACCTTTCTCTTTTTATAAACCGCTGTTTCCCCCTTCCATGTATATATGGCTGATAATATCTGGAAAGAGTTTGGGATAGTATCTTAAACGTTCAACAGAATTACTATGATACCGATAGCATGTCATTTTAGTTGAAATAAAATTCCGGCTATCCTAATGTAGCCTATCATTACTGAATGATGTTTAGCTAACTCACTCGCATGAATGTGAGCTTGGAGCACGGCCACCTCCCACAGCACTGTCCAAGTCCGCCAGCGGGTAGAGAGAGAGAGAGAGAGAGAGAGAGAGAGAGAGAGAGAGAGAGAGAGAGAGAGAGAGAGAGAGAGAGAGAGAGAGAGAGAGAGAGAAACAGACAGACAGACAGACAGACAGACAGACAGAGACAGACAGAGATACCGACAGAGAGAGAGAGACCAATGCCCAGAAACCCAAAGTTCATATGGTTATTATTGTGCTTTCTTTGTTAAATCCCTAAAAAAATTGTGACAAAGATGTTGAGGGAAGAATGAATGAACTCTCCTTCTGCCACTGACTACTTGGGGGAAACAAAACCCACCAAAGCACACTGGTAGTGGTTCAGTGTCTTTTTCAAGGACACCAAGCCAAGACAGGAGGAGGTGGACTTGAACCAACAACCATTCAAATGTTAAGCCCCATTCATACCCTACGTGTGATGGATATGGGTGGCGACCCGCATTATTTCAGGCGTAACTGGAGACAAAATTGAGGAACTGAATTTACATGCGAAAACGATGAAACATTTTTTTGGCAGGCACATGTCAAAGACAGATGGAGGTATAAATAAAAGGACTTGGCTGTTGTGAGTGTATGAACAGAAATATGTTGGCCAAATAGTTACCCAAACGTAGCACATGAGTGGGCCTTCAGGCCAATGCCGGAGGAGGTGGATTTGAACCAGCAACCTTTCGAGTGTTGGGTGACTCCTCCACTCAGCCACTGTCACCGCCCCCAAAAGGCAAACAAAAAGGGAAACAAAAGAGGAGAATTGTGCCTTCTTGAGAGCTTGTGTGACTTCTTTTCAGACTCAAAAGGAACAGCAGGGGATACCCCGAGCTTTGCACCCCCCCAACCTCATTCTGTTGTCAACCCTGTACACCCACTACAAAGTGTGCCACAGTCAGGGAGGGAGCTAGCGAGCTAATGTTTGTTTTCCCCTGGGTGATTGATAGCACCGCATTGGCAGGTCTCAAAAAGCTTGTGACTGTGAGGGAAAAACTCACAAGATCTTTTTGCTCAAAGTGAAATGAAGTGCAAGAATCAGCGAAGATAAGTAAATCTGTCAGAAAGTTAGTGTTTAATTTTGCTAATGAGGCAAATTAGTGCTTGATTAGCAGAATGAAGAGTTAGATGTACAACAGGCCTTTACAACCACTCTGGTTGCCTCTGCTATCTTCCCATATAGCAAATAATGTGGAATCGCTGCAATGTAACTCAAGAGCAGTTTCATCTACATCTGTAAGGTGCATATATTCCTTACATGCAATGTGCAGTACACATATTAATGCACATATATAAACACATGTATAAATGCACATACTCGCTGACACACCCACCTACACACACCCACACCCGCATGCGCACACGCACACACACGCACACACAAGCACACATCTGTATGAGCAGCACAGGTGCAAATGTTGAGGAGGAGGAGGAGGAGGAGGAGGAGGAGGAGGCGGAGGAGGCCGTGAGATGTTAGTCTTGTGCTGGCCCCTGCACCACCACACCTCCCTGCACTGCACTGCACTGCACAGCTGCCCTCCGCTCTGCACACACCACACCCCTACACTACTCTCCGGCACCCCCTGCACACCTCTGCCCCCGGCCCTGCACTATCAAAAGCAGGGCTTTCAGCTGCACCCTGCACTTTTAGCCTCTGCATCCGCTCCTTTGGATTTCAACTCAACCTCAGCCCTCGGCCTCACCCCACCCCAAAAGCCTGCTTCAAACACAGGGGACACTTTCCAGGCTTTGTGAGCGTAACACTTGACTTTGGCCTGGTACATGCATAAGTGTGTGTATATGCGTGTGTGTGTGTGTGTGTGTGTGTGTGTGTGCGTGTGTGTGTGCGTGTGCGTGTGCGTGTGCGCGTGTGCGCGTGCGTGTGCGTGCGTGTGTGTGTGTGTGTGCGCACGCACCCACGCCTCCACACCCCTCTGGGGTTTTAAGTGGTTTCTTTAGGGTGGTTGAACAAGGAGAAGAACAAAAAGATTGAAAGAAAGAAGAACAAAAAAAGTTAAGCTGTCCAATTGAATTGATTGAACATTCATGAAAGCGAAGCAAGGCTTCCATTTTCTGCCAGGAGTGAAAATGACTTCCAGACATCTCCCGCTCTCCACAAAAAAAAGTGAAGCATGTTTGAAGGACATGGAGATTTGTCCCTTGCAGTCAGGTATACCCACAGGCTACGCTGGCTCTCAAAAGAGAACAAGATGGGCCAAGATGTAATTGTAATGAAGTGCACAGTCATGCATGCATACGGTACATTATAGCTTCAGTCTGACTTCTCATATCGCAAGTTCATTTGATCTACTAATTGTGCTTTCATCAATATCTACATACACTCTATAGTACCAACTTGTATGGCAGAAATACGTTTAAAATTTACAACCATCCTTCCAGAAATCTGAGGTATGCATATTCGCTTGAATGTCACACTTTGTCACAAAATAAGAAACGATCTCCTTACCGCTTTCATTTTTCAGAAACCTTATGATCTCATTTTTTATCTGGAAATAGCTTGCCAGATTTTTATGGAACCAAAAAAAAGGACTATACCATTACACTTTTCAAAGGCTTCTCTCGCTACATATGACTTTTTTGTCTCGTGTTTTATGTATCTCCTCAAAAGAGCTCAGTCCCATTATGACAGTATATTTAAGTGGAATGAATTTCAAGAACCCCCTGAAATTCGGTCCAATATCTGTTCATTGTCAACCAAAGAGCAATATTGGAAGTCATTTTCCATGTAGCAGAGAAGTCAAACAATCTGTGGGAAAGCGCTGATCAAAAAAAAGAGACGGACAGGAGAGATCAATAAAACTGAAACTATTATGGCGAGGCAAGGCGGCCGGAGGAATGGATTATGCTCAATTTGCTTCATGCAAGGTCTTCCCCCGCACAATCACCCACACACACGCGCGCATGCACACACACACACACACACACACACACACTTTCTTTCTCTCCCTCTCTCTCTCACACACATTACACTTGTGCGTGCACACTCACACTCACACTCACACACACACACACACACACACACACACACACACACACACACACACACACACACACACACACACACACACACACACACACACACACACACACACACACACACACACACACACGCACACACGCACAAAGGAGTCATATGTCTGTGATCGTGCTGATTTTTACAGCGATGGAGACTTCAGTGGCGCATTCTTCCTCTCTCCCACATAAAGAGTTGGCGTCTTCATGCATTTTCCATTAAGCACAATGACACGTCTCTGAGCAAGCAGGCAGGCAAGCAAGGCAAAGCATGCAAGCAGATTCCGGCAAACAACAAAAACCACGCACGTCCAATAATTATCAAGGCAGTTGCACAAACATGTCACGGCCAGATCCCCACTTTCCTCTCACTCCATCTCCCTCCTCATGCCTCTCCCTTTCAGCCGTTCGTCTTTCTCATTCTCTCTCTCTTTCTCTCTTTTCTTTTTTTTTAATCACTTGCAATTAGTTTTGTTTTAATAACATTCGCAATTAAGGTCCCACTGCTTGCATTATTCACGACACCCCCGACGCCCATGTCAAAAAATCAAATGCTTACAAATTAAGAATAACAAGTTGGAGATGGAGTGATTCAATTAAAAAGGGCCGGGGAAAACATTGTGGGGGCCATGCATAATTGAAGGGCCGGCATGGCAAGACACATGTCAAGCTTGTCGGCTCCGCTGACACTATTGGATTTGGGAGCTGTCGCGGGCCCTTACGTCAGCGCTGTAAAAATTGTAGCTTACATTGATTTCTTATTTTTATTTGTGTGGGCTGGCGGTTGGGGTGGAGGTGGGCTCGGGGTGGAGTTGGGGCTGTGTGGCATGAGGAGCGGAGGGGAGAGGAGGGGAGGGAAAAACAACAGTGTGGCTGAGGAAGAGGAGAGGACAGAAGAAGGAGAGAGGGAGCGAGAGAGAAAGAGAGAGAGAGGGAGGGGTGGCAGAGGGAGATGTGGAAGATGGGAGATGGAAATGACGGCTGAGTTATTGAAAGTCTCAAAGGTTAATCAGTGCAAGTCTGAAATAAATGGAAGCAAATCTGGCTTATATTGATGAGTTGTATTGATTCGGCAACTATTATGTGTATTTCTATTTAAAAGCACGCTTTCACTTTCACTTCTCCTGTGTCTTCTCTAGCAGGAGGCCTGTCTCTGTCAAAGGTTTCCACGTCCATCTCAAAGTCAGTCAAACTTATGGGGATACGGGATCTTTATATCTTCTGGACTGCGATGAGAGAGAAGTTCTTCAGTTTCCAAGACCAGCACAGTGCACATAGACCAGAGCTGGAATCGTACAGCTTTCTTTAACATGTGACATTAAATCAGAGGGAGAAACGCTCGCCTTTCCAGTCCAGTGGGGTCAGGGTTCTGCTTTCAATGCGGACCCATACTGTACAGTCTCTGGGTGCACTCACCCAAAAGTGGAAGGGTGTGCGTGTGTGCATGTGTGCGTGTGTGCGTGTGTGTGTGTGTGTGTGTGTGTGCGTGTGTGCATGTGTGCGTGTGTGCGTGTGTGTGTGTGTGTGTGTTTTCATGGGAGGGGGGTCTCCAGTCCTCCGACTCCAGCGGAGTTCATCAGCTCCACAGTTTGGCCTGTGTGCCTGCAGGATGGAAATTTCTGGAACGTTGCAGCTGTGAATGTGCGTTGGATATAAATTAGGAGCGCCGAACCTTCCAGGGGTGATAGCAATGGTCACATCTGGATTTCTTCTCCGCGGCGCTTCAGGCCCAAAGACGCTGAGTGGACCTGAAGTGCGTTATATGCCAACACAATGTGTTTTCAGCCCACAAGCCCATTATGGCCATTACCATCACTGTTGTTATGATTATTAATACACAATTAGTTTCATCTTCGCTTTCCTTTAAGGTCTGTGGAACATAAGCCTGCTCATGTCCCGTCAAATAGAGAGCCATGTCATGCGCGCTACAAAAGCTGCATAGTAAAGAACTTGCAAAAGATTTTGTCGGTTGATAGTTGTGTGAGATACAGTACATCTGTGCAAGAGAGATATATCTCTATGTGGGTATGTGTACCATGTGTGTGTGCACCTGGGGCGTGTATGTGTTTGCGAATGTAAATGTATTTTTACTACCATTTATGGATATGACAGTGTGTGCGTGTGTATGTGTGCGTGTGTACGTGTGCGTGTGTGTGTGTGTCAGACAGAGTGTGTACGTGTTCACTCTAATAATACATGAACATCTGCTAATGTGTTGTTCTGCGACTCCCATACATTATACTATATAACAGTCCGTATCTGTGGTTGACAGTGTATCTGATAGTGAGGGTAAATTGCTCTATTCAACAGCTGGGACCAAATCAGCGCTCTGTTATCAAAGCCTTTGAAAACCCCAAGCACAATTAACAACAATAACAAACAAACACATTAACACAAACAACAACCACCCCTGTGCACACTCAACCAGCCGTTTGCAGAACTCGTCTGCACTCCCAGACAGAAACACCAAAACAACATAAGGCGAGGCTACAATTGTACACAACTTGCAAATGGTGGTTCTCACAACACCACAGGTTTGTTTTGCATGTCTGACCCTAGAGGTGGATGTTTCTCTCGGGTCAGTTTCAAAGAGTACATTTCCTCCATATTTTTTGCATTGGTAAAGCTGTTTTTCAAAAGGGCCTAAGTGGCATTAGCACACACATGCACAACACAGACAGACAGACAGACAGACAGACAGACAGACAGACAGACAGACAGACAGACAGAAAGCGTACAGTTTACAGCACAATTCCTGAGACATACTGTATTCTAATAGGAAGAAAAAAAAACATTTTCATACTCTGACAATGCATTGGGCAGTGCAGTGGGTGACAGTGTGAAACGGGGAAAGAGAGCCAGAGGGAGAAGAGGTAGAGAGGGCTGGACGGATAGGGGAAGGAGGAAAGAAAGAAAGGTCAAAATATTGAGTGGAAGGCATAACCAGCAACTCTGTCTAAAATGGTCACTCATCGCCTGCATAGCATGCTGTAGCATTGGTTAGTGATTCACCCACTCCATAATCATGGAGGGAATATTTTTCATCCTCCATGGGACAGAACGACACAGAGGGGAGGACAAAGACAGACAGAGATAGTGACAGGAAGAAACAGCCTGTGGGAAAAGAGGAAGAAAAGAAAGGGAAGAAAACAATTTTGCCAAGATATTTGAATGCCAGCCTGACTGTGGTCAGATTGGCATCTGTGGCACGGAGTGTGAGCAACTAGACCAATATTCCAAGATGTGTGTGTGAACTGTACGCTCCTTTTATGAAACACTTTCTGGCTTATAATTATCGCCTTCGTTTGTTTGGATTATTGACAGCTGGGCATGCGAAACAACTTCCTTATGCGGGTGCGATAAAACCCCTTAGTAATGCTTATTTAATTAAAGAACCATGACCACATGAAAGGTGTTGCCAAAACTGCATACTGTGCACTAAACAAACTCTCGTTAAATGGAAACCGACATGGAATATTTGAATGACAGACGTCTTTATATCCTCTGACACTTAACCGATTACTTGAAACAAAAGATTTTAATGAACAAATGTAAAGCCTGTTTTGTGTTTTTTATTATTATTGTTATTATTAGAGTGGTAGCTCGTGGGTAGGCTTTCTTCTTAATTTCCACTGGATCTGTGATTGTTTTATAGGCGGCATCTGGGAAATATTGCACAGTGATTGCTAAAAAAACTGTAAACATGATTATTAAAAAACCTCTCTAGCTTTGAAAGCAATATTGAATCTATCCACCACCTGTCTTCCAAACAAGAGGCCTTTCCCCATCGTTGCTGTGCTGCTGCGCTTTACTATGTTCAAATGTGGGACCTTGTTGAATGGCCGGCGAGATTTAGGGAGGAAACATGTGTTTGTAAACCTTCAAACGCAGCCACACTCTGCTTTTCAGAGCGACTCTAGGTCTTGACTGAGTAATTACCATTGACTTGGGGAGCAATAGCTCCCTAAAGCATCATCACAATTTCTACGTGGACTGCTTAATTGTAGCCAGACATGCTAACCTTGGGTTGGCCTGTGTCCTTGCAGTAACCCTAGGCCCTTTTCTCTCTCTCTCTCTCTCTCTCTCTCTCTCTCTCTCTCTCTCTCTCTCTCTCTCTCTCTCTCTCTCTCTCTCTCTCCCCATCTCTCACCCCTTGTGTCCTTTCCTTACTTGTCCGCCGCCAACATATGGGAAAATTTTTCAAGCTGATTGCTCCAATCTGATTAAGGGGGGGAAGTTATGTAGCTGCCATTTATTGGTATCGCTGTGAACCAACTAGCAGCTGCAACAGTCGCAAAAGGTTTCCCCATTTAAGACACTTTCTGCCTATTCTAATTCCAGCACGCCCATTAGGGGGGCTACGGCCAGCGCAACAGATCCCTGAGATTGCACGCCCAGGCCAGCGCAGGACTCCCTCAAATCTGTTGGCTGGATCTTTCTTTCTCTGCCTTCCCTCTCCCTTCCCCTCCCCACTCTGTCTCTCGCCATCTCTCACTCTCTCTCTCTCTCTCTGTCGCCACCCCCCCCACACCCCGGCTCAACATTAGTTCAAACCATGAAACGCCAATTTAACATCAGAGAGAGTCTTATGACAGAAGTGGCTACACAGAGAATGAACTAATACGAATAAGGGGAATCCACTCAGGAAAACTTTCCACTGATAAGATTACAACCCTCTCCACCCCCTCCCCCCCTCCCCTCCTCCTCCTCTGCCACAGCCACCTACTCCTACGTCCCCCTCCCCCCTCCTCATTTCACCCCACCCACTCCCCGACATTAATACCACCGTTAGTTGATTTCAACAATAGGCCCACTTAGCCCGAGGATTTATTCACAAGTGGCGAATTAGAGCGTTTAGGCCTCTCCAGACGGTTAGCGCTGACTGGGATAAATGGGCCTTGTGGCCCTTGCGAGTTATCTAATCTCCTATGCATTCCCCTTTGAAAAGATCATGAAAGCCAAATCTAATCGCGCCGGTCCCCTGATTGGGTTTGTTTGCTAAAATTCTCATTTAAGGAGCCCGTGCGTGTGGTGTTTTTTTTCCCCCCGTCGTGCGTATTCCCGCTGACCCCGTCGGGTCAAGGCGGGATGGCTCTGAGCGCTTTAAATCACCGCCATGCAGTGCGGCTAGTCTCGGCTCTGCCAGAATGAGGAATTAAGACAAATAAAGTACGGGGAGAGCAATAGGCCTACATGAAATAAGCAGTTCACAAACACACACACACACAAAGACATTAACAAACACACATACACACAAATGCACATATGCACGCACGCACAAAGAGATTAAGAAAGAAACACACACACACACACACACACACACAGCCTGCCTCGGAGAGACACATGCAATTCCCTTTTGTTAATGGCAGTGTGCTGTTATTGCCAACTTAACTATACCCACCCACACCAAAACACAACACAACACAACGCACTCATTCCCCACCCCCATGGTGAACCTACAGAGGCAAAAACAGGCCTGGCGGAATGTTTGTTTATGTTGTTATACAGTTATACACAGTTGTGAAGCGTGCGCATTGTGTTATCTCGTTAGCAGGTTCAGAGGACGGCTGACACTTCAAAGTTTTATATATATATATATATATATATACAGGCAGTGTAAAAAAGAGACCAAGCGAGGCGCTTTCGGAAAGGATTGGGAAAAGGCACAAAAGAAGGCAGGTCTTGCCTGACAGCTGACGGCAGCTGATGTGATAGCTCAATCAGTCAATCATTCGCTGTCTGATTTTTTTTTTTGTGTGTGTGTGCACGCGCGATTCTTTATCTTTTCTTTTTTTTTTAAGAGAGAAGGAGGCAGGGAGGCAGGCGGGCGGGCGGGCGGACTTTCATGGCACTTCCAAAGACGAGATGCAGCGCAGCAAAGACTCATGGGAAGGGTCCTGACAGCTCTGTCTGTCTTAGCATGGGGCGGATCAAGCAAAAAAAAGGACAGAGAAAGAGAGAGAGAGAGACAGACAGAGTGGTGTCAATACAAGCTCCAGATCAAGACCATTGGCATTTTAAAGAGCGTCGGGGGTGTGTGAGGATGTGGCGGGTACCTGCCATTTCGCTCGGGGTGAAGGTCACAGGTTTGCTGTCATTTTCCTGTCATGGCGCATTAGTACCCGCCATGATGGATACTCTGATGCAATCACTCACCTGTGATGGAAGTGTGGCAGTCTTTTTTTTTTTTCTACTTCTACTTCTTCTGCTTCTTCTTCTTCTTCTTCCTCTTCTTCTTCTTTTTTGTCTTTCCCACAGGGTTCTCAGTGTCAGGGAGTTTTGTGAGAACCTCCCCCCCCCAAAAAAAAAAAAACACAACAAAATGGCTCGAGGGCAAACTGGGATTCTTGCATCTGAATAAACAACAGTTTAGTTTTTTTTTTCTCCCCCACACTATCATTATATGAATAATTATTACGCGGTGTAAAAGAAAAGTCAACCCTAATCAATGCAATTACTCAATTTGTTTGGGGAAAACCTACTCCCTCATTTTGCACGTCAGTCAAAATATAATACGATGTGAGGTACATGTTTAAATATCATGTTGTCATATTCAGTAAATGTCCTTGTTTATGGGGCTTCAGTGAGAGCCAACTGTGATTATATATAAATTTGTACAAACATACAACCACACACATGCGCACATGAATGCACGCACGCAGGCACACACGCACGCATGCACACACAAACACACATACACACACACACACAAACACACACACACACACAAATACACACACACCACTGACCTAAAATTACAGCTGGAAGTATCCAGAGGAGGGTGATTCATCACTCAAATGATTACTTGTACTTCTGTTCAGCAGATGTCCTTTTTTTAAACCAACTCGTTTTCAGCCTCTCACATTTCCCTCTCCACTGTATCCCTCTACCTGTCTGAGCACTGTCTGGGGATTGTGTTAAAGTAATGAACTTTCCAAGTGTACCTCGTCCGCCAGTGACATCTGTAATCACCTTAAATTACTGTAAGTCAGAGACCTGGGGATCTTCCTGTAATTTGATGAGACAGCTGAGGGCTCGATAGGGAAGTCTATCTTGGCCCGTCGTGCATCGTGCATCTCAGTCATTGCAGTCACTCGCAGTGGATAAGCTTGCTTATGAAAACTGTCTACTGTAAAAGGGTATTGAGTTACACGCATCACATTGCATCGCGTCTCTCTCTCTCTCTCTCTCTCTCTCTCTCTCTGTCTCTCTCTCTCTCTCTCTCTCTCTCTCTCTCTCTCACACACACACACACACACACACGCACACGCACACGCACACGCACACGCACACACACACACACACACACACACACACACACACACACACACACACGCACGAGAGGACAGCCATGCTAATTTTGTTTGCATAGATGTAATTGTTTAGAGTGACACAGAAGTGTGTGTGTGTGTGTGTGTGTGTGTGCGTGTGCGTGTGCGTGTGCGTGTGCGTGTGCGTGTGCGTGTCTGTGTTTGGGGAGTCTTCTTTCCCTACATGCTGTTGAGCAACTGTCTCTCTCTTTCTGTGTCTCTCCTTCCTCTCCTTCCTGAGACGTCCGTCCGTCCTCTGTTCGACACAGTGATTTGCT
>NC_085869.1:29603210-29640710 GCF_034702125.1 Engraulis encrasicolus | reverse complement strand
CCCCTCTCCTCCTCCTCCTCTCCCCTCCTCACTCCTCTTCTCTCCGATCCCTCCTGCAAAGCTGTGCTATAGCTGCACCTACTGGTGACATCCAGGCACACTTCTAGACACTATCCACCCCACAGCTAACACACAAGAGCACATACTGAGGACGGAGGAACGATCAACTCTGAGGATAGGAAAAAGTGATGACATTCTCTTTTTTATATATTCCATATAATTATTTGCTGAAGATTTTCGGTGTGTAGGAAACTAACAAATGTTTACTAGTCTGCATGTCTTATTTGGGTGTTTTCATTATGAGAAAAGCTAGAAGAATGGATACAGGAAACAACCTTCATTATTACTATGTGTTAGGTAACGGTGGGTTCAAGTTAAATTAATTCATTAAATGCTTCACTAAAAATTGTTGACAATCCAAATGGAAGACAGATTTTTTTTCACCATCTGATCAAAGGCTTCTTATTCTGAGGGAGGGCTTGAATTGTCTGCAACCCATCTGCACCTTTGCAAGCATCTTCTCTCTCTCTCTCTCTCTCTCTCTCTCTCGGCTCTGGGCTTCAGAAGTCCTTGGAGGTCAAAGGTTACAGGCAGGGCATTTTTCACTCTTCCCACGCCTGCCTCGGGTGTTTCTGAGCCTGGGGAGCAGCGGCAAACAGCAGGAGCAACAGCCGTGGTGGAGGTGGAGGTGGAGGTGGAGGTGGTGGTAAAGGCGATTGCACAGGTGTCTGAGAAATGACTTAAGTGGCCTGGCCCCGGCCTGACTGGGTCGCTGGGAAAGAAAATGAGGCTCCCCTTTAATTATCCTCGGGGGTCTCTCGGAGTGACTGGTCAACGAACGGCAACGAACGAACGGCGACTTTATTATTTTGTCTTCCCCCACCACCCACCACCCACTCTCACAACCTCCACTCCCACACCTTCACACCTCCCCCCTAAACACATCCCTCCACAAGCTCCTGCATTTCTCTTCTCCTCTCTTCTCATCTCTTCTCATGGGGTTCCTTCTGCTGTTTTCCATAGAGCCGTGATAATGGCACCTCGGATGGACGGACGAGGAGGGTCACCCAGGTTGGGTGGGTTTGGGATTGGGTTGGGTGGGTGGTTGCTGGTGGTGGTGGGGGGTTTGGTGGGCAGACCAAGCCAGACGTGACAGTAAGTGTGTCTGTCATGGGCTTTCATATCATGCGCTGGAGGTGAGAGCGGCTTGAAACGGCCCGGGCTGACACCCCTGGTGATGGCGGCCCGGGTAATGCGAGCTGACGGACACCTGTCAGTTGGCGTGACACCATAAGCAGTCTTGTCACAGATCCGTCTGGAAGTTTTATGCAAAACGATGCCTCCCATTTACTTTTCAATGACCTTCCCGAAGTTCAGGCGCTCCCGATACCCACTCCCACTCCCACTGCCTTCCTTCCTGCCAACCTCCACTGCAGTAGATTACATTTAATATCTTCCCTTCTCTTTTAGAGGGGAGCGAAAAGGAAAACAAGAATAATAATTTTCTCTAACTCTCTCTCTTCCTCCACATACATATACTCACTCTGTCCTCCGTTACTTCTTGTCACCTCAGGAAAGTTCACATGAAGGATGAGCAGGTACGTTTTTTTGTCAAATGTGAGTACGGATATGAGTGTGTGTGTGTGTGTGTGAGAGAGAGAGAGATAGAGAGAGAGAGAGAGAGAGAGAGAGAGAGAGAGAGAGAGAGAGAGTGAGAGAAGGAAAGAGAGACAGAGAGAGAGAGAGAGAGAGAGAGAGAGAGAGAGAGAGAGAGAGAGAGAAAGAGAGAGAGAGAGAGAGAGAGAGAGAGAGAGAGAGAGAGAGAGAGAGAGAGAGAGAGAGAGCCAGAGAGAGCGCATGTGTCTGAGTTGTGTGTTTCATAGTATGTGTGTGTGGGGTGAATAGTGAGTATGCATGAGCATTAGGAGGGAAGTTCTCCTCTGGTGAATGCTAAAACATGTAAAAGTAGCCCGTCAGGCAGCAGCACTGGGCCCTGCCTGTGATTTCTTCTGGCGGTAAACAGAAGGGTGCCGGGAGACTGTTTGCTATGCACGTACAAGGGTTTTTTTTTCTTTTCGGGGAGATCGGATATGGCCTTGCGATTTCAGAGGGACAGAAGCATGATGTGTAATTTGCAAATAGGTTTTTGGGAAAAATACGACAATGTTGTTTTTTTCCCAAAGCCGAGAGGTAAACTACCCTTGTGTGTTTGTCATGGAGAAAAAACACATTAACGTCCCTTAGGTATGGCTGTAAAGTCAAACTTGTTTTTGTTTACTGGAAAATGGAGAAAAAAAAATGGTCATCTAATAAAGAATATTACGCCATATAAACAAAGAGTTTTTTACTGCACAGCAAAAAAAAAAAAATCAAGAATAAAATACTGTAAAATTCCAATTGGATGTAAAACAGAAATATAGCACTAGTCATATAACAGGATATACTTATTGTAAAGACACGCTGACTGGACACACACAAGGAAGGCTCATGGCTTTAAATGAATGCGCGGTAAATGTAGCGTAAAGGGTGACATCCGCATGAAACGGCACGCAGACGTAAAAAATTAAAGACACCACATGGGCCAGTCATGCAGGTCCTGCCACACACTTTGTCTTTTGACCAGCAAACTTGAAACCGGTCGTGAGTTCGGTCGGATTACAGACCTTTTTAGACGAGCAAAGACTGCCTTTTTCTGTGCCGTAAGTCTACGTCGCGCCCATTTATTTATGCCTGCAACAACACTGGGTTATTTTCTCATTTGTCTGAAAAGTCAGCCTAATTTGTGAGAATGTGCCTTTTATGCCTCCCATGTGAAGCTTATAAATTATAGCTGGAAATGTATGGGCCTCACAAGTCCCTCATACTGCCATTTCTCCTTCCCCGCTCCCCCGCTCTCTCTCTCTCTCTCTCTCTCTCTCTCTCTCTCTCTCTCTCTCTCTACCTCTCTCTCTACCTCCCTCCTTTGCTCTCGCCTGCTTCCTCTCGTGTGGTTTCAGCGCCGTATAGATTCGGCGTAAATTAAATATGTCTTAAGGGCAGGGAAACCCAAACAAGTCACTTATTCAAAAAGAGTGAAAATTCACTTTCAGGCATAATGATTCAAGAAGTCAAAGTTTACACCTGCTCGGCCTCCTCAGAGACCTCTGACTCAAACACACATTAACATCTGAGAAGAGAATAACGTCGGACAGAGAAGTGCGTGGCTCTCGGTACAAAGCGCATTTAGGGGGAGGGGTGCAAAGTGCAGAAGAGGAAATCCAATCAAATGCTGATTGCATTAAAGGTGTGTGTGTGTGTGTGTGTGTGTGTGTGTGTGTGTGTGTGTGTGTGTGTGTGTGTGTGTGTGTGTGTGTGTGTGTGTGTGTGTGTGTGTGTGTATGGGCGCACGTGCGCACTTGAGCGAGTGAGCAACAGTGATACAGCAATCGTTTGCAAAGCACCTCGTGTCGTTTCACCTTTTCTCTTTGGAAGTCTGACAAGTTTAGAAGCTGTCAACCCTCCATTTGTAATGTGTATGTGTTTGCATGTGTTTTTGTGTACCTGTGTATCTGCGTGTATGTATGTATGTATGTATGTGCGTGTATGTATGTATGTATGTATGTATGTATGTATGTATGTATGTATGTATGTATGTATGTATGTATGCATGCATGTGTGTGTGTCTGTGTGTCTGTGTGTGTGCGCGTGTGTGTGTGTGTGTGTGTGTGTGTGTGTGTGTGTGTGTGTGTGTGTGTGTGTGTGTGTGTGTGTGTGTGTGTGTGTGTGCGTGCATGCGTGTGTGTGTGCATGTGTGTAAGTTATTCCACGCTAGCGATTGGGTAGTGGGAAAACAATTGTTCCTGACTGATTTGCCTCTAACCCGAGTAATGAACCCCATGTGTACGGCCGTGCCTTTTCAACAAGCGGCAAATCTGCACATTGCGCACTGCCCAGTGCTCCCTCCCCCCCTCTCTCTCTCTCTCTCTCTCTCTCTCTCTCTCTCTCTCTCTCTCTCTCTCTCTCTCTCTCTCCCTCTCTCTCTCTCTCTCTCTCCCAGCTTGATTAAAGCAACCCTGCAAGGGCACGCCACACCACACCAACCTCACCTGGCCTTCATTACACCCGACAGGAAAACCCAAAGTGAAATAAGTTAGCACCTGTATGTTCCAATTCCCAGCGTTTTTACAGGGGTATATAATATTTGTGTGTATAAAGATGACAGTTTTATAAATTATAGGTCGGAGCACATTTCATTTTTCCATTCTTTCTTTCTTTCTTTCTTTCTTTCTTTCTTTCTTTCTTTCTTTCTTTCTTTCTTTCTTTCTTTCTTTCTTTCAGTCAGTCCATTTTTTTCCTTTTCTTTCAGTCCTTTATGAGGGCGAGGTGAGACCTGCTTTGCCCTATGGAGGGAGCAGGTTTTTTTGGGGCCCAGCGGAGGAAGTGAGGAGCGAGAGCGAGGCTTGAAAAAGAGCAGACACTTCCTGTAGCGTTTGAGCACAAGAGGATGATGAATCACCAGCTGCTCGCTACAGAGGAGACTCATTAGAATCACACAACAGGCCGCCTCTTGCTCTCTCTTTCTCTCCATGACATACACTCACAGACACACAGATGGACACGCACTCTCTTCCACACTCTCTCTCTCTCTCTCTCTCCCTCATTTCCCATATTCACCCCCATATTCACTCTCTCAGACAGACACAAACACACAGACATAGACAGACAGATACACCAGCATGCATGCAAGCACGCACATGCACATACACTCTCTTTCTTTCTCTCTCTCTCTCTCTCTCTCTCTCTCTCTCTCTCTCTCTCTCTCGCGCGCGCACGCACGCACGCACGCACGCACGCACGCACACGCACATGCTGTGAATAGGGTGATAAAATCGCCACCTACAACTTAATAAGGGCTCTAAATCCCCACCGATTCTTCGCGTGCAGTTACCAGTATGCAAATGGCTAAGAGGGAAAGGTCTGGGGCGACTGGGGCAAGGTCCGGACTATTAATCTGACATACAGGGCATTTCCCAGAGGGCTGACAGTCCTCAGGGGCCGATGGTTCTGGGGGTTTCTTGTATTTTGTACTGACTGGCCTAAAATTGGCCTAAGGTTGGAATGTGAAAACATGCCCGGGCATTTTCTTGGGCCTGGTCCAGTCCAGTCCAGTCCTGAGCGGTGTTGAAAAGAAGAAAAGACTGGTAAAGACATGCAGCACTTCTCACAGCACTCCCCAAGGGACAGTACGGAGGGAGCAGCGATCTGGAATGATGGCGGGAGGTACTGTAGGACGGGAGGGGTGGAGGTGGGAGTCGGAGGTAGGTGTGTGTGTGTGTGTGTGTGTGTGTGTGTGTGTGTGTGTGTGTGTGTGTGTGTGTGTGTGTGTGTGTGTGTGTGTGTGTGTGTGTGTGTGTGTGTGTGTGACTGATTCTACGATTCGACTGCGCTTTTAAGTCCATGGATTTTATTTGCCAATTCCACTAACTATTAATTGCATCCAATGATGTTTTGGACATTAGCACACATTTATCTTTCATATAATACAGAAAGTGTAGACATGGCATTATTTCCCTCAGCAACAATGAATATTTTATACTGGTTTTGGGCGTTTTCATGCCGTCCTGTTTTCCAAATGTCAGATTCAGTCTTCAGATTAGCATGTAAAGAAACTTGTTTTGCTCAAGACGATTGCAAATGTTGATTCACAGTAATCATCACAATATGACAAAACTGTCAGAAAGACCACTGTGCTTTCCATTATACATGAAATTTGCCATTTTGTGTGTGTCCACGAAAACTGTGCTAACCGTGTCAAGGTCTGAAACCCCCTCCATAAATCAGTAATGGTTTGGTCTTAGGCCATATGAATAACATCACGTGATGTCATAACCTCTTTGGCAGGATATGGGAAGACTTTTTGGTAAGTTTTGAGCTCCATCCTTCCATAATTTAATCCATTCTTTTTCATGTTCTCATAGCGGGAAAATTGCCCGTCAACTGTGTTATCAACATATTCATAAAAATCTGAATTAGAAATCACATGTAGAAAAACACAGATAAAGCATACAAATACATGAATTGATTAAGGTGTTGTGGTGGAACTTCTGAGGTCCTCAGTTAGCACAACACCATAGAAATGTGAAGCCGTGTTACCGTCAATGGTGTTACTCATCAGCTATGACAGTTGAGGAGGAGTATGTTTTTGCCAATTTATCTCCATATTGACAGACAAACAAAATAATTTGTGTTCTAGGAAGATGGGTTTGTCTGCTCTGTTTTTTCTCCTAAAAAAGTGCCGACTTGTTCCCCTGCACTATTGACCGTAACACAGTTAAGTAACACGGTTGACTGTTTTGAAAGTGTTTTTGTGCTATTGATCCCTCATGTGTTGGAAAAATCCTATGAACAGACACTAGGGATTATCTCTGGAGAAGGAAGTCTTGTGTAAGGAGGGTGACTAAATTCAAATCAGACGTTACAGGGATTTATAATGAAAAATGTGTCAGTCTGTATCACAGTGAATCATAAAATCCTACTTATGAAGCTCAACAATCACATTTTCTATATCAGTTGCACAGATTAATAACAACATTATTGTTAAGGGACATAAGCACGTATTTTGTTTCAACTCTGTAGTATTTTTATATATGTTAGAAATTACATAGTATTTGTCCATAACACTGTTGACAAAATAATCAAGCAAATGTTCACTTTCATTACAGTATTTATCAAATTATTTAAGATTAAGCTGGGCAATTTGTTTGTTTGGAAGCTTAAAGATATACACTATGTAAACATCTTGGTCATTTAGTTGAAAAAAAAATACTGATAATTGACATTGTGCTTTTGCCAAAAGCGCAGTCGAATCGTAGAATCACTTGTGTGTGTGTGTGTGTGTGTTTTGCTCCTGCTCTGCTCTTCTCTGTGAGCAGCCTGGCCACTTTGCTGACCCCCGCCCAGTCCGAATGGAGCCTATTAACACGCGCAGCTCCGAGCAACGTTTAACCAATTTGGCAAATTATCTTTTGGGGGTCCGGTTTTTTTCTTCTTCTCCTCTTTTCCCCCCGTCTACTTTTTTTTATGAAGGCATTGCTTATTACCCACAGCACCAGTTGGGTCTGGGGCCGAGGCTGAGGCCGAGGGGGGAATGAATGAATGAGAGACGATGAGCGAGAGAGAGAGAGAGAGAGAGAGAGAGAGAGAGAGAGAGAGAGAGAGAGAGAGAGAGAGAGAGAGAGAGAGATTTCACCCCGGCCAGCCATTTCCATACATTAGCCAGAGTGTGTGTTTCCCAGCGCTGCCCTGAGGAAGCACCTGTTGGGGACCCCCCCTCTTCCACACACACGCACACACACACACACACACGCACACACACACACACACACACACACACACACACTCACACACACGGTGATGCACACATACTGTATGTAGACACACATAGTACTTCCACTTCCACTCTCACACACACACTCTCTCTCACACACACACACACACACACACACACACACACACACACACACACACACACACACACACACACACACACACACACACACACACACACACACACACACACACACACACACACACACACACACACACGCTCCAAGTCCCCTTCCTCTACTACAATTCATGACCCTCCTCAGTCTCTCCCTGCCCTGTATGCTTTCATCCTCAGCTCTGATGGTGGAGGCGTCTGTCCCTCCACCAACAGGTGTTTTTTCTACAAGACCTCTTGCTCTCTTTTCATCCCTTCACTTCTTTACCTTTATCTTTTCTGCAGAGCAGGAGGCCATGTGTGCGTGCGTGCGTGTGTGTGTGTGTGAGATTGAGGTTGAAGATTGGTGGTTCCAGGTGGAGTGGGCTGGTGCAGAGCAGGCCTTAGGTTGATCTTGGACATACCCTGTAAGTATCCTCCACCACAACCACCACCCCCACCACCACCACCACCACCACCATCACTCCCAGGTTTAATACCATCAGTACTCATTTGCTTTGCCATTCAATATATACAGTCATCTGTCCACCAGCCAGCAAAGGGCTTACACTCCAAAAACCAAACTGGCCGCACGGAGGAGCATTCCCCCAAAGAGATGTCTGTTCTGTCAACGGAGGGGTTAAAGTTAATTGGATTGGGCATGTGTACTCTCTCTGCAGAAAAAAAACAAGAGTGGGTGGGGGTGGGGGTGGGGGTGGGTGGTGGTTAGGACGGAGGGAGGGAGGGAGGAAGGAGGGAGGAGAAGAGGGAGAGAGGAGAGGGAGGGGAGAGAGGAGAGGGAGGGGGGGGGGACATCTGCAGTCAGTGGCATGGCCCCATTTGTTGCAATTTTGGCGCTCATTTCCATTTGCAAGACAGATAACTGCTCACATATGGAAGCAATGGATAGAAGAGGTCAATGCAATTTCTTTCACTAAGGGAAAAATCCTTATGCAGTAATCTCGCTTGGAGAGGGAAGAGAAAAGGAACTTTTCTTGTGTGTGTGTGTGTGTGTGTGTGTGTGTGTGTGTGTGTGTGTGTGTGTGTGTGTGTGTGTGTGTGTGTGTGTGTGTGTGTGTGTGTGTGTGTGTGTGTGTGTGTCTGTGTGTGTGTGTCTGTGTGTGTGTGTGTGTGTAAGTGGTGGTAGTAGTGAGGGGCTTAGAGTTGTAAGGCATAAGGGATGGGGGGTAAAGCTGGTTCTCTCTCTCTCTCTCTAAGTCAATAATTCGTTTGCCAGTCAAAGGAATCTCAACGTCTCCAATTATCTCTATTAGTGCTGATTGGTCCTGATGGCAGCATGTTGCAAAGCTTTACCTCCTCCACGCTGACAAAAAATGGAATAATCCTCCATCCAGCTCTATGTTGGTTCACACAGTGGGGCGGCATCTGCAGTCAACAACAACAACAACAACAACAACAACAACAACAACAACAGCACAATCAAACGAGCAGACGAATGCATAACTACTATTACAGAACAACTACAAACATTGAATGACAGAAAAATGAATTTAATATTAGATATGAGTTTCATAAATAGGTTTTCTACGTTTTGTATGTTCATGTATAATATAGTAAATGCACGGAAATGTGTAGATGTTTGAGGGAATAGCTAATAGCAATGAATGGGTGGATGGATGGATGAATGAATTAAATGATTAAGCTGGAAAACACTGATAGCACATAAAGGTATAAAACAAAATACAAAACATATGCGCTATGAGACATTACATTATGTGTTTACCCTTCTCTTGAACAATAAAATGGTTAAGGCACGAGACATTTTATGGCACAGCTGTCAATATATTAGAGCCCACTGAGGTAGCTAAGAACATTAATTATATTACACCACAAGCATCTTTGGGGCAAAAAAATAAAATGTGTAGGGAGCTTAAGGGCCTTCACAGGCTGGGAGACGCAGCTGAGTAAACTTTAATAATTAACTGCAGCGATGCGTGGACTGTGAAAGCAACGATAATTGTGCTTGAAATGTTGACGCGGTGGTCAAAAGATGGATAGCAATTTATTACCATAACTTAACAATTAGCCCGCATATCGGAGTGATGCATCAGGCATCTAGTCCTGACAGGAGACAGATTTTCTATCTGCCGCTCACTGATGTATCTTTAATGCACAGCTCTCATTCTCCCTCCGACTTACAAATAGCTACTCATCAAGACATTATACGGCGTTGTCACTTTGCTTCAAAGATTATTACACTTCCAATTAGCAAACAGCTTAACAACAAAAAGATCTTTCCAACTATGCGGCACATTTGTTTCCCCCACTTTTTCAAATCAACTCGTCCAAAGGAGCACTGTGTGTGTGTGTGTTCGTGTGTGTGTGCATGTGCGTGTGCGTGTGCGTGTGCGTGTGCGTGTGTGTGTGTGCGCGAACTTCCTCCACTGCACTCCAGTGGAATTTCCCACTAATAAGAGAACTTAAACCTCAAGCTTCTTCGACCGTCTTCAAAGTCGCTAGAGAGCAATTATGATTTAGCCCGACTGGTTATCAGAAGACCAGAGGATTTCTTTTTTAATCATAATGCTGGGACTTTTGAGAATAATTTAATTGAATGTCTTTTTGTGTGATTATTTATGATAAGAAAGCGTTATGGAGAAGTGGAGGGGAAAAAAAAGAAAATCTGCAAGAGATCTACGAGAGTGAGAGGCGTTTGAAGCTGATGACTGAGAGTGAGTGATCCTTAAATTTAATTATTGCCGTCCAGAATTACAGTCCCATCGTCTGGGAGGGCCCCTTTAAAATGCGGGTATACGAGAGTTTCTTTCTCTTTTTTGAGTTTTTTTAATAATAATAAAAGAGGGCTTTGAACCAGAATGGAATTCTGACGAATGTGTTAGGATAATGAATATGGTTTGGGAATAAGAGACCTTACAAAAAAATGAAGCTATACAAGGACATACAGCATACAACTCTCAGGCCATAGTAGCGGTTGCATTGGATCCCCTTTTGACTTGTGGAAAACCTCAAGGACCATTTACCACACCAGTAACACTGTTTTGCATTTTTTTCAGCAAATGGGGAAAAATGAGGGGAAAACACTTGCAGAACGGTGATGAAACACTGTGTCAACAAGAAGATCTCAATCAGGTGACAACCCTGTTGTGGTCCCCCAGTGAAACCCCGCGGGCTATCAGCCTGTCACTGTCGTCACTCTGTCACCGCGTTGAAGTGGCCGCAATAAACTGAGATTAATGGCTTATCATGGCCCTGCTAACCATTTTTGTAAAAGAGGGGAGCCCTCTACTACAGGCTCCTTCTACTTTGGTGGTTAGAGGGGAACGGGGAGAGGGGGGTTAGAGAATGAGAATGACAAAAAAGTAGAGAGAGAGAGAGAGAAGGCAGAAGAGAGAGAATGAAAGAGCAATAGAAAGGTAGAGAGAGAGAAGGTTAGAGGGGAAGAGCTGGAGAGAGAGAGAGAGAGAGAGAGAGAGAGAGAGAGAGAGAGAGAGAGAGAGAGAGAGAGAGAGAGAGAGAGAGCGAGAGCGAGAGCGAGAGCGAGAGCGAGAGCGAGAGCGAGAGAGAGAGTGAGATAAATAGGCTCTGGCCGGCCTGCCTGCCTGGTCGCCCCCCGATGGCTGAGGCAGCAGAGCAGAGCAGAGCAGGGCAGGGCTGCTGAGATGAGATGAGATGAGATGAGATGAGGCTCTTTTCCCACTGAAGTGAAGGTCAAGCTCTCATTTCCTGTAGCCCAGCCTGTGGAATGGGGGGTGGGAGGGCTGGGGCTGGGGCTGGCGGTGGGGACCGGCCTCTGGGGACACATATACCCTCAGACACCACTGGAGCCCAGCTCTACACAGCCCTAACACACCTCTCACACGGCACACTAACACCACATGCCACCAGTGCTGCCACCATCAGGCGGAGCAATGGAAACAGTGGATGTATGTACGCGCGTATGTGTGTGGTGGATGATATAAGAAAAAGGCAAAGAAAGGATGATATAAGAAAAAGACTGTGTGTGTGTGTGTGTGTGTGTGTGTGTGTGTGTGTGTGTGTGTGTGTGTGTGTGTGTGTGTGTGTGTGTGTGTGTGTGTGTGTGTGTGTGTGTGTGTGTGTGTGTGTGTGTGTCAGAGAGAGAGAGAGATGGAGAGAGTGAGAGAGAGAGAGACAGAAAGATGTGCAAACGTGTGTGTATAAAGAATCTTAGTCCTTGGCGAGTGTGACAGTGTATGTAATTGTGTGCATGTGTGTGCGTCTGTGTGCGTATGTGTGTGTACGTCCGTATACACAGTGTATACACAGTGAGCTCATTAGTGCGCCGGCTGTGTGTGTTTAGCGAGATAGCAAAGGGCTCCCTTTCCCCCCTCTAATAACAACTCATTAATTAAGGTATGTCTGTCCGGCCAAATTTAGGTGTCTGCGCTCGTGAATCAACCGTAACATCACCCCGCTACGCTATTAATCTCACGCAAAACAAGGAGCTGACATGGGCAAACACAGAGCGGATTCGGCACGGCCACTGACCCACACACTGGGGCCTATTGATCTAAGCAAAGAAGTAGTGAAGTGTGTGTGTGTGTGTGTGTGTGTGTGTGTGGGGGGGGGGGGGTGGGCATGTCAGTAGAGGAGAAAAAGAGAAAAGAAGGCATGTTGCCTAACGCAGGGTTGTCACATGCACAAAGCCTTGCCCGTTGGTCGTCTTTTTTATCCACTCTCTTGCTCTCGCTCTCTCTCTCTCTTCTTCTCTCTCTCTATACTGACATATTACAGATACACTGCAAACACACACACGTATAGTACACACGCGCACCCAGGGGGTTGTTAGAGAGCCACAAAGGGGCCACAAAGGGGCCACTAATGGGGGTGTTGGGAAGAAGGCCCCATTCAAAGCGAGTAGAAAGTTTCACATCATTCCAGAAAGCTGTATAGTAATCATACAGCATAATCAATGATATCATACATAAAATTATTGTTGCTGTTATTATTAATGGGCTGTGCTGTTTTTATAATCTTTAACATCAGGCGGGTGGGGTGAGGGTGCGTCGGAATGCTAATGATGCGGTCGGGGGGGGGAGGGGGGGGCGTTGCCATGCTTATGATGAGGTCAGGTGGAGATGTCTTCAAAAAGGGTTGAGAACCACTGGGCTGAACCTACGCTAAACCGATAACCAGTAGCTGAGGAAATGAGGAAATGATTCAGAGAGGCAGTCAGCACCCCACCAGGATGGAGATGGCGGCAGACGAGAGGAGAGAGAGAGAGAGAGAGAGAGAGAGAGAGAGAGAGAGAGAGAGAGGAAATCCCCAATTACTATCTGTCCCGGGTTGGGAGTGAGTGAGTAACTTTTATTGGGGCTGATAACGAGAGGGGGCCCTCCCTTGTTCTTTAGTGAGACCCAGAACGCCATCCATTGCCCCCAAAAATGAACAAAAAAAGTCCCATGATCCTGTGATGCCTCCTTGGCCTACAAACGTCCTCAAGTGGAGGGTTTCAAGAGGTCAAGCATGGTGTTAAAATACAGACATATATATATATAGTACACATGGACACAGACAGACCTACGTATGGGTGTCAGTATTCATTTGCAGCTGAGAGATGCTAAGCACATGCAGGCCAGCCTGAGGGATAGTGACAACAAGGGTCAGGGGGTTTAGGAGGGGGAGAGAGAGCTGGCATGAGAGAGAGAGAGAGAGAGAGAGAGAGAGAGAGAGAGAGAGAGAGAGAGAGAGAGAGAGAGAGAGAGAGAGAGAGAGAGGTGTACGCAAAAACAGGTCATATCTCCCTGCTGTAATTGGACACAGACGCACAGCCTTGCCACCAAATTGCAGCCCCAATAATGAGTCAAGTTCTGGGTAGACGGCAGAGCGATAAAACGGTTCTGTTTGCGGCGGTCGGCTTAGCTACATCAAAGATATGTACATGTTTACGTGTGTGTAGGCCAGAGCGTATACTGTATAGGTGCATCTTTATGAATGGATGGGCCTCATTTACATGTACGTGTCAGTATACTACATGTCTATGTTTGTGTGTGTGTGTGTGTGTGTGTGTGTGTGTGTGTGTGTGTGTGTGTGTGTGTGTGTGTGTGTGTGTGTGTGTGTGTGTGTGTGTGTGTGTGTGTGTGTGTGTGTGTGTGAGTGAGTGAGTGTGCAGGTGTACGTATGTGTGCACACGCGCAACAGCAATTTGCACACAAAGCCTCGTTCCAGCGTGAGAGCCGAGCAAGCATAAACTCAGGCATGGGTTAAGATGAAGGGACGACTGTGGCGGCGGCAGCAGCAGCAGCAGCGGAGCAGCAATTACCACAGGCCTAATCAGATATCTCAGCTCCCACGCCTGTGATTTATTGTCTGTTTGCACATTAAGCATGTTATGTGTACAATGACACCGACACGCTGTTATTGCCACACTACCTGACTGCTTACAATAAAAACAGGCACAGCACTGCCTCTACCTCCCCCTTAACCCCTCCTTCTCCTTCTCCTTCTCCTTCTCCTTCTCTCTCTCTGTCTCTCTCTCTCTCTCTCTCTCTCTCTCTCTCTCTCTCTCTCTCTCTCTCTCTCTCTCTCTCTCTTCAAAGGTTACAGTCAGCTGCAGGGTAGGAAATGCAATTAAAGAACAATAATAACATTTTAAACAGAGGACGCGAAAAAAAATGGGGAGAGGGAGAATTATTTATAACAAGCACCCCGACAAGTACCACAAGTCTGATGCTGCTGATATTGTATACGTTGCAGTACAGCAGATCTCTTAGTCATGCAAGCTGAGTTGCTTCCTGTGTATTATTACCTATCAAAAGGTTCCGAGGGTTTTTTTATGGAGTTCTTTACAAACCGTTTGACAAAGGCACAGCTGATTTAATGGCTCGCTAAGTCAACTCACGGGCCCCACAAGATTCATAATTCTTTAAGAATGTTGTGAAACTCGAAACACATGTGCTTTGATGACAATATTCCTTTTATTGTTAGTTTGTCTTGAATTAGGCCTTTGATTGCATGGATCTGGGAGGCTTTCAGAATCCATTAAAATTCGAAATTGACAAGAGGCATGAAATATGCATTCTGAGCATACTTACTGTGGACAACGAGAACGGAGGGAAGAAAAAAAAAGAAAGACAGAAGAGAGAAAATGTGAAAAACCTATCACCACAGGAAACAACTGACATCTAGCATTTCACTGTTGGTTTTCTGTGAATTATACAGTTATGCTGCGGATAAGATTATTTATGCGATGGAATAAAGGTCGTTTTAAAGCAATTACTAGCCATCTGGTCAGGAGGAGGGGAGAGGGAGGGAACGGCAGGCAAAGTGGAAACTTAAAGGTTACCCGATTTAGAACCAGGAAAACCTCACTGCTAACAGGCAGGGACAGAAAGACTGACAACATGAGTAAATAAACAAAGCACCCCTTTCCCAATTACAACTAAACAAATCATAAACTTTCGTCTCATTTAATACCCCAAAAACCTTGAGGAAAAAACCCAAATGTTGGATCCCATCTCTGCAGCTCTCAGCAGCAACAAACAGACTAATGTTGGAGCCATATGTGAATACTTGGGGAAGTGCTTTATGACAATGTAATAATTCACCATTACTCTGGCACGGTTCTAATCGAAGCTGCCTGTCTGGGGTCATTTAACAGCGAGCACTGTGGGCTCACATGCATGCAGAAATACACACACACACACACACACACACACACACACACACACACACACACACACACACACACACACACACACACACACACACACACACACACACACACACACACACACATACACAGGGTCCGGTGAGCCATTCGAAGTGGCAGTGCGGTCGTATGCAATAATGCATCGCTTATTAGCACTCTCACAGTTGGATTTATTTTAATTCTCTAATCCCCTAATGGCTGAATGGTTGAGCTCTCCCAGCCCTCTCCTGTGGGGAGTGGTGTATGTGTGTATGTGTGCGTGTGTGTGTGCGTGTGTGTGTGTGGTGGGGGGGGGTTGGGGGATGAGTGACAGGTCAGGGCAGTGTGGCTCGGGCACACCTCACCTCAGCACTCGCTTCGGGCGTTCGTTCATTCGTTTAGCCCGCCGGTCGGTCGGGGGACGCTTTTTGGAGAAGTTGCAGAGCAGCCAGCTAAGTGGCATTTGACTCCTCAGGCTCCCTGGCGAACTGTAGGGGCCACGGCCAAAACAGACCAAAACCTTCAACCCCACCCCATCCACCAACCACCCTAACCTGGCCGTCACAGAACACCCTGCACCCCCCCTTTCTTCTCTTTCTTGTTTTGGTTAATTTTTATTTTTTTTCAAAGTCCATTGCTCGAAGGAGAAGTAGACTAATGGGGAAATTATTTATGAACTATTTGCAGTGCACCTGAAAATACCTCCAGTGAAATTATGTTTGGCAACTTCAACTGCTTTGAAGTCAATAGAGTGGCAATGAAAATTAGGCCTTCATTAAAAGAACTTTGCCTTTCAAATTGAATTGGCGGCGGCTCAGAGGGTCAGCTACAGCTATGCGCTGCACTGCGCTCCGTTCTGCAGCCGGCGAAGGGGGCACACATGGAAGCAATTTCGCCTGATTCTCGACTGTTTCTATGATTTTCTCCCTCCATCTTTTTTTTCAATCTCTCTCTCTCTCTCTCTCTCTCTCTCTCTCTCTCTCTCTCTCCCCCTCTCTCTCTCTCCTCTGCTGCGCTCCTTTTATGTCGCATTTAGGAAATCAACACTAACCGACAAATTACTTTGTAAATAAAGGAGTATAACTTTAGAATGTTGAAACCAAGACCGTTGCCGTGGGCCAGGGCTAGGGGAGCAACAAAGGGATCCTTGATAGCTGTTTAGATATGCCAGCCCAGAGCCAGGCTTTATTTTATCAAGTGCACATAATTTTTCAATTGAATTTAATGTAAGACATTCTTTTCCCCAGCGAGCAGCACTTGTGAGCCGTGTCCACTTGTGAGCTGGGAAAGTGGTGGACATGAGAGGGAGAGAGAGAGAGAGAGAGAGAGAGAGAGAGAGAGAGAGAGAGAGAGAGAGAGGCAGAGGGAATGAGAGAGACACAGCAAGAGGGAGAGAGAGAGAGAGGGTGGGAGGTTGAGAGAGTGGGAAAAAGAAGGAGAGCAAGAAAAGAAAGAAAGAAGAAAGACCAAAAGACTACTGACCAAAAGAGCGAGGGGGTATTCAAGGCATGTAAAAGGTCACTTCTGAACAGCTTTAAGAGCTGTCCAAGACAGGGCAAACGATTTCCATTCACAAAGACTTAAAAAAAGAAAGAAACAAAAAAGAAAAAGCGAGTGAAAACACTGTGACTTAAATGAAACACTGTAATCTTAAGAAACCCGACACTCAGAAACTCTGAGGGATTGTAATCTGCGGAGATGTAAGCTAATTACTTAATCACTTACATTTGTAAATCTTATTATTGTAAAAGAAATTACTGTGGTGATTAAATTACCGATATTTATCTCCTAATGGCGCTGATTAACTCGCCATGATAATCTGTCATCCTGAAGGCTGATATTAACGGCATCAATCTCACGGAACAATAAACAGCTAATATGAAAGAAAACTTTTGTCTGTTGAGCACCCAGATGGCGCAGCTTTTTTAAAGAGAGGAATGTGCAACACTGCCGACTGCACTGGGCCATGGCCGCCCGGCTCTGATGATGAGAACCCAAACTGTTGACTTTTTTAATTGAGTTGTTTTGGCCCATTAACCCTTTGTCAGCCGCACAGGCACAAATGAGACGAGAACAAATATGTTTTTGTCCTGGGTGTTTAACTGCAAACAGCTTTCAGACTTTTTACTTTCCCCTCCTTTTAAGGCACTAGTGCACTGTACTAGACTTTGCAGAGAGAGAGAGAGAGAGAGAGAGAGAGAGAGAGAGAGAGAGAGAGAGAGAGAGAGAGAGAGAGAGAGAGAGAGAGAGAGAGAGAGAGAGAGAGAGAGAGAGAGAGAGAAAGTGCCTTCCCCTTAAAGGTACACTGTGTGAGATTTTTAGTTGTTTATTTCCAGAATTCATGCTACCCATTCACTACCTTTTTCATGAATACTTACCACCACCATCAAATTTTAAGTATTCATTATGACTGGAAAAATTGCACTTTTCATACATGAAAATGGGGATCTTCTTCATGGTCCGCCATTTTGAATTTCCAGAAATAGCCATTTTTAGCAAAAATGACTGTACTTGGGCCATACTAGAAAATATTAGTTTATCACTTAGAAAACTTTCGTGAAAAGATCAAATTTGGCAATAGGCAACACAGTTTCAATGAGCAGCATAGTTGCAGTACCGTTTTTGACCATTTCCTGCACATTGTCCCTTTAAATTAAAAACCATTCATGAATAAGGTAACATGCCAATGACTGCACGCAAAGCATAAATAAATCAACCAACATGTGACATACTGTAGGTTGTAGTACTACATCTTTGCCATGTATGATAATAGCTCAAATCAAAGTCCACACATTTGCCTGATATATTTATAAAGCTAATAAATTAGACATCTGAGGCCAACATAGTCAATTTGGGAAACATTTTAAAAAAATGCACATCGTGCCAACCAATCAGAACGGATGAAATTGTATGCATTATGAAATACAGTATTTTGATTCTCCACAACATACATCACTGCCACTCCTCATGGCACTGTCCCCATAGACTGTCTATTATAGTGTAGGAAGCCATAACAAACTATTGACCTACACATATGACTGTCTTGAGGATAATAGAACACCATTCAAGAAGATGTACAGAGAGAGAGAGAGAGAGAGAGAGAGAGAGAGACAGAGAGAGAGAGAAAAGAAACAGTGTGTTTTGCTCATTGCTCATCCACCACTGACTGCTCAAGCCTCTAATTCTTTTGAAAATAACATACAAAACAGGGGAGCCCAATAAAACCCACAGCACTCTCTCGTGTTGCTTGTCGCGCAACACAGAAGCTGCCATAAATTATGCATCAGTAACTATGTATATGTATTGACTTTAATAAGAGTTATTTTATACGTGGCGGCTTTTTTAGCGTCTGCAATGGAATCACTAGGGGGTATCTCCATCGCACAAGACACAATCCTCTTTTTCTTCTTCTACCGGAGCTCTCTGCACTCTCTCTGTCTCTCTCTATCTCTCTCTTCCCTTCCTCGCTTACTTTTTTCGTCAGCAGCGTGGTGGAAAAAGCTACTGGGAAATGAAATGAAGGGGGTAGGTAATTAAAGTCATAATAAAGTCTCTCCTCGTTTGGGGCACCCGTCACACACACACACACACACACACACACACACACACACACACACACACACACACACACACACACACACACACACACACACACACACACACACACACACACACACGTATATACCTTACAGAGGCATTGGCGGCGGCAGCAGCAGCAGTAGTAGTAGTGGAACGGTTGCTTCTGATTAGAGGGAGGGGAAATTTGCGGCGACTGTCGAAGAGAGTTAGCTCCCTCCGTCAACTCACACCTCGGTCGCACTCCAACTAATCAAGTCAACATTGACAGTTTGCAGTCTGCCTCTCATCACAGACATGACATTTCCTTCATAGAGCTTCTGTTGAGCGGAATTTTTGATGGGTGTAGTTTATCAGGAGAAAAAAATATGAGGATGAGGATTTTTTTTTTCTTTCATACTCTTTCATATAACTAAACCCAGCCAAACTCATGACGGTTGATAAACAGACATTAAGAAAACACTGGAATATGTGTCGTTATTGATGAGGATACGACGTATATGCAGCCCCAAATTAGGCACCTTGGAGTTTGCTGCCAAGCCTAAAAGAGGCAAAATAAACTGAGAAAATGAGTACAGTACACCGCACTGCCTTGCACTGCTGTCAGACTGAAGCTTGATAATTATCTCCCCCATCTACTGGTGTACTCATTTGTACTGCTTGTTTTGTTTTCTTCCAAATTCTTCCGAAGCGCCTTGTCTTCGGCTTTGGAGCCAGGGACGCTGTTCCTATTCTGCACCCTGCATGCATCCTTCAGCTCAGGAATGCTTCGGCTGTCTACTTTTTGACGGGCCTCGTCTCGTCGTGCCCATCTGAATACCAAACGCGCTCGCCTCGCCCCGGGCAAAGTTGCGTGGAGTTCAGCAGCGGTGAACAGGAGGGCCAGGATATGACGGTTTTGACCAGGGTCATGAAAAAAAGGGGGCGAGCCTCGTTTAATAGCGGCTGATGTGTGCCAGCACATAACGTATGGATAGACAAACGTTTCTCTGGACAGACGTACGGATGGATAGATGGACATACGGATGGGTGGACGAACGGAGGGGGATCAGGCGGTCGGACTGGGCAGGCCAGGGGCTCTCCAAGTTGTCGGAGTGGAATGCGAAACACCTGTTGGCCCTAAAGCCTTTGCTGGCACTGGCTGTCACAAGCCAATAACTTCATGTCCTTCACGCTAAGCCACGACCATGTGGTGTCCGTCTTTCCATTGGGGAGAATGCGGACAAGCCGACAGAGCTAAATAGGGGCCAGCAGGGGCGGAGTTATGGAGAGGGCAAGAAGGGCACTTGCCCGTGGGCCCAGGGCCTTACCTTACTGGTGGGGGCCATATTATACCTTTGCAGGCCATATGGGGGGTCCATCAGTGTTTTGCCCTGGGGGGCTGTGTGCAATTGTTCTGCCACTGGGGGCCAGGCTACCCCCCCCCACCCTCATTTCTCTTAGGCTTTTTTTTGTTGTGAGAAGCGCCACTCACTTCGAATCTATGGGCCAGTGACAAATATCCGACCCTACTTCTGTGACATTTAGTAGCCCCGCTGCTCTGGTTCTGTGTGATTATGGTGGTCTTGTAATCCAAGCCTCCGTGAGCCGTAATGTAATGTAAACGCTTTCCAGTGCTCTTGGCCCGACACCACACGAAGGAGGTTTTTCACCAGCGGAACAAGTTTGGAATAGAAACTTTGCGAGCCTTTTCTTGTGAGAAAGATTTTAAAAAAATGAATCTTCGTGAAGAAAAACAAAAGCCCCAAAAAAAAAGAAAAGCCAAAAAAAAAAGTGTGTTTCTTCTTGTACAACAATGAACACTCCAGGGGTTGCTTAAAAATGTGTTGAGAGAGACAGGTCACGCAAATGGACTCCATAACCACAAATTGGAGTGGAGGAAAAAAAAATGCTTAGGTTTTAGATGATGAGAGATGAATTTTAAACAGTGGACGCTCTTAAGATCACAGAGGGGAACACATCTAAGCAGCTGGGAGAGGGGAGCTGCCTGTTTATTGTAGCAGTCCCACCGAGGAGCAACGCACACGGGCTGGGACCAGGAGAGGGAATGGAGTAGGGAGGGTGGAGAGGGGGTGCTTGTGTGTGTGTGTGTGTGTGTGTGTGTGTGTGTGTGTGTGTGTGTGTGTGTGTGTGTGTGTGTGTGTGTGTGTGTGTGTGTGTGTGTGTGTGTGTGTGCGTGTGTGTGTGTGTGTGCGTGTGTGTGTGTGCGTGTGCGTGTGTGTGAGGCACAAATGGACTGAGCTCAGTGCCTGTAGGGGGGTGTAAGTGTGTGTAAGTGTGTCTGTGTGTGTGCGTGTGTGTGTGTGTGTTGCGTGCGCGTGTACGTGTGTGTGTTGCCTGCGCGTGTACGTGTGTGTGTATGTGTGTGTGTGTGTGTGTGTGTGTGTGTGTGTGTGTGTGTGTGTGTGTGTGTGTGTGTGTGTATGTGTGTGTGTAGCAGGGGGAGGTGGGGTTTGGCTGAGTTGACTGATGGACGAACAGCAACAGCAAGACTGGCAATCTCCTGGACAAGCTAACAATGTGTGGAGTGAGGCCCAGCTCTTTTGAAGAGGGCCGCATGAGGGTTTACTTGGCATCAGGTCCCCCCTGTGCAGAAATAGAAAAAAAGACAAACAAAAAAAAACAGGGAGAGAGAGAGAGAGAGAGAGAGAGAGAGAGAGAGAGAGAGAGAGAGAGAGAGAGAGAGAGAGAGAGAGAGAGAGAGAGAGAGAGAGAGACCAAGAATCAAGAGTTGCACACACAGGCAGACATACGCGCTCACACACGCGCTCACACACGCGCTCTCACACTCACACACACACACACACACACACACACACACACACACACACACACACACACACACACACACACACACACACACACACACACACACACACACACACACACACACACACACATAAAAGGCAGAGAAAGACTGAAAAAGAAATGTACAGAGCACACATTTAAAGGCAGTGGAGGAAAGGGAGGAATGCACACACATGAATATACACAGAAAAAGAGGGAGAGAGAGAAAGAGAGAGAGGTAGAGAGCAAGACAGAGAGACCGAAAGAGAAGTGGAAAGTGATAGATAAAGGGAGAGAAAAAAAGGGAGAGAGAGAGCGCGAGAGAAACACAAATTCACATTTAGAAGACGTCTTAACTCTGTGGAGGGGGAGCGAGTGAGCGAGTGCTGTACTGTATGTCGAGGGGGGCTTTGGTGTCGCCGCGCGGCGTAATTAAGGCAACAGCTGGATTATGACATCACCCCCCTGAGCCCCCTCCGTGTTTTCACTCAGCAGCACTGTTGCTCTAAAAGGGTCCATCAGTACCTCGGCTGTGACTCGCGCACTAATGCGTCTCATCTCCCGCTACACTGAGACTTTTCACTTTTCTCTTTTCTCTTTTCTCTCTCTCTCTCTGGCCCCCCTCCCCTCCCTCCTCCGTGCTCCCTCTCTCTCTCTCTCTCTTGCTCAATCTCTCTTTTGCGCTCTCTCTCTCTCTCTCTCTCTCTCTCTCTCTCTCACTCTGTTGTGCTTTGCCAGCTGGTTCCATTGGGAGCTGAGAGAGAGAGAGAGAGAGAGAGAGAGAGAGAGAGAGAGAGAGAGAGAGAGAGAGAGAGAGAGAGAGAGAGACACTAAACTACATTGTAGGTCATTGGTATAGTGTCATAAATGAGCCCCCACCAGACCAGCGTGGGCTCCGGGCTCAGGCCAGACCCGGCTCAGATGTGGCACACAGTCATAACCCCCCCACCCCCTCCTCTGTACAGCTGCTTTGCTAAAGTCGTCGTCATCTCTCTTACTCTGCCTGCTGTCAGCTGTAGAGCCTTAGAGGCCAAGAACATGCCCCCAGACAGCCACGCCAAGACAAAGCCAGACCACTTGAACATAGTCTACACACAATCCATGCCATGGGCTCTGGACTTAGCTTCAATGGCCTTTGAAAGAGTTGTGAGATGATGAAATTGTTCCAAGTGGAAGCTGGAAAACATTTGCTGATACGGATCTGTGCATGCGTTTTTTTTATGCATGTGATATGGCCCTTTCAATCTGTGCTCTCAGAAACGAGGGAAAATGCACAGCAGCTGGTACGAAATGTTGCCTTAATAACAATGGTGTGGGCAGGTTTTTTGTTTGTTTGGTTACAATACGCTGGTACTGTAGGACAGTTGTTCCCAACCTATGGGTCGGGACCCCCCTTATGGGTCGCCAAAGATCCAACGGGGGTCGCGGAGCCCTCTTGATTTTAAGGGGTTTCGTTTTAAATATATATAGCCCATGTTGAATAAAAGACAAAGCATTTAACTAATAAATGCATAGACGCAACAAATTGTAAGTGCTACATTAAACATTTATTCTATATTTGACCAAAGACGAATTGAGGAATAAAATAACTAAAATAAGTTATCGCAGGAAACGGAGGGCATCTTGTGACTCCGTCTCGTGCGGGCGCTCGCGTGGTTGGGTCACCAAAGCTTAAAATAGTAAAAACATGGGTCCCCTAAGAAAAAGGTTGGGAACCACTGCTGTAGGCTACCGTAGGCTACCGTAGGTCCACATTACTTGCCATCTATAAATAACATTTATTTTTCCCCCATTATTTTATTTCAACATTTCAAAGACTAAAAACATATTAACGTTGATTGTCACAAACAATATGCCTCGCAAGACACGGCCCCTGTTATAAATCTGGAATCAGCATAATGGTAATGGCCAAGTCGTAATGTGTTCCTAAACACGCAGTAGTGCGAAGAGTACTGAGTACTACAGTGCTGTTGCAGTAATGTAGTACTTTGGTTGTAAAGTTTCTCAGCGACTAGTACAGTTTTGGCAGAGGTCTCGTTTTAAAAAAATCTTTAATCAAAATAAAAAGAGACACGCTAAGACGATGACTGACTTGTAAACGCTCTTGAGCCACAGATGCAGGGACCAAAGGTCAAGTTGAAAGACGAAAGACTCTCTCACTTCGTGTCTGCGGGCCAAATGGGCCGCATCATTGCCAGCTGTGCCGGAGCCAGGCCGCGTGCTTGGAGCTTGTTTTGAAAACATCCCTGTGAAGTTGGAGCTGACCCTCGATCAGGTAGTCGTCCATGAATTTTCATGAGCTGAGCGATAAGACCTGCTCCTTTTCTTTTTTCTTTTTTCTTTCTTTTTTTGTCACACACACTTTTCTCCGTCACCAAGTGACTGTTTTGTTTCCACTTCTTCTTCGTCTTAAACACGGCGCACACACACACACAAAAAATCCAAGAAGCAAATTGGGAACGCTTGCATGCGTTTGCATTATGGCATCACAAATCCCCCTTTCCCACTTGCTTGCATTTCTGTCCAAGTTATCTTTCCAGCTCCCACACCATGGGACCAATTCACAATAAGATCTATTTACACTGCTCAGTCGACGACACTGAAGAGAAAGCACACATTGCCTAGAGTGAGCAACTCACCAGGGTAGAACCAAGCAAAGAGTGGAAGAGGAGCAGAATAGAGTGGAGGAAAGGAGAAGAGAGATGGGAGTTGGGGTGTGTGTGTGTGTGTGTGTGTGTGTGTGTGTGTGTGTGTGTGTGTGTGTGTGTGTGTGTGTGTGTGTGTGTGTGTGTGTGTGTGTGTGTGTGTGTGTGTATGTGTGTGTACGCATGTATGTGTGTGCCTGCCTGTGTGTGTGTGTGTGTGTGTGTGTGTGTGTGTGTGTGTGTGTGTGTGTGTGTGTGTGTGTGTGTGTGTGTGTGTGTGTGTGTGTGTGTGTGTGTGTGTAGAGGGGGGATGTAGAAAAAGAGCCATAACTGTGTGTGAGCAAAGACAGCTTAGCGCACTACTTAGCCTGCTTTTACAGTATGGCACTCCCCACCAGCTGAAGCTGCTGAGAGATTGAACGGCGCTATTTGAACTGGTTTAGACTGATAGCGGGGTCTGGGGTATTCTGACGAAATGCAGTGACACACCCGAGCACTTTGAAAAAAAAAGAAAAGAAAAGAAAAGCAGCTTGGGGCTCAGGGGCCGCTATGAAAATCAATTCCTAAGCAGCGGCAACGACGGCAACAGCAGTACAACGGAGAACAACGGAGCTCAACACTCCCAAATGTTCTTTTTTTGTCTTGTGGAAGCACAAATTGCGTTACACAGTGCCTTGACTGAGAGACAGAAAAAAAAGGCCAAAATAAGTACATCTACTGTACCTACAAGTCTGACATATTCTTCAATTAACACTCCAGTCTGTTAAATGTCTGTTAACCCTTTGAGGAGTATCATCACAAATATGTGATTAGAATTTTTCCAAATTTTTAAGTTCTCATTATGTCATGAGGACTTTGCGAGATTTTTAACACAGACTTCTATGGGAGCTGTGGAGTGTTTGAATAAAATTCTAGAAGAACTGGGGTAATATCCTTACTCCTCAAAGGGTAAAGCTTCTCTGTCAGGAAACCAAGCCACAGATACCTAAACCAGGCTTTCACGTACGTACTTATTAGAAAAAGAAAAAAGTAAAACTGTACATTATGTTACAAGAGTGACAAACTACAATCCTTTTGGTTGGAGGCATATTACCTTGATGTACTTCAGTAATCTATGAACAAGTCATCCATTATGCAGTACACTGATGTTGAACCATTTTGCATGTGATCCACATTTTTATCCGTGTATGCTCAATAAAATTCAGTCCTGTTTTGACAGATTTTCAGTGCGGCCAGTTAGGTTAAGATGTATCTAAAATACAATTTCACCAAATCAATAGCCCAAGCACAGACAAGATCATGTCTCTTCTCTAACTTGCTCCAATTATAAGCCTTCATTATCAAGGAATCACTCTGTTAAGCAACCACAAAGGAAACACAAAAAAGCTTTATACTATAGGCGCAATAATTTTTTTACATTCACTCTGGTATTAAGTCCTGATAAAGCCTTACACAATACATAAATATGTATACGTAGGTTAACATTGTTTCTGACTTGAATGCAGCTGGTATTTAGGACATACGAAACAAGTGGACTCAGTGTCTTCCCTCTTTGTACTATAATGAATGTGCTGTGCTAGGTGAGCCTGGTCCCTCACCTGCTCCAATTACCCTGACAACACAAGCCAGTGACTCATGACCACACAAATTAGCCATTTATTGTGTTTACCTTAGCCTGCAACCTGGCACATTTACAACTTTTATCAGCCAAAATACGTAGATACAACCTGGTTACATATGTTGGTTTTTTTTGTCTCCGTTTCTTTTTTTCCTAGTTTGACACACACCCCGGTGACTATGAGGCATCCAATCAACATTTATTCTGTTCCAGTCATTACTAACAGGCCTGAATGTCAACTGCACGAGAAAAAAAAACAGGTTCTTTCTTTCTTCCTCTTTTTCATTCTGTGCACCTTTCACTCTCTCTCTTTCTCTATCCTACAATATTCAATGAATATTTACCTCCATTATTTCACCATAAGATGAAACACAGTCCAGGCAAACCCCCTTCCTCATTCTGGCCTCTCTCCATCTATCTCTCAGCTTTTTTCTCTTTTCCCCCAGAAAAAAAGCAAGAGAAAACGAGAAGAAGAGGAAGAAGAAGAAGAAAAAAAAACTTCGATTTCGCACAAGGTCTCCGGCGAGTTTAATCTAGAACTGACAATTTAGCAAATGGTCTGCCCCTGCATTGGCTTTGATCTAGCCAAAGTTTCTGGAAATTTCCGGTGCTGGAGCAGTGGGCTATATGTGGTGTATAGCACGGGTCTCCACAACCACAGCGCTGGCTGGTTGGCTTCATTAGCAGACCTTTAGCTGGTTCATAACAATTAGGGCCCCTGTCAGGGCCGTGCTCTCTGCCCAGGAATAAACCCTTGACTAATGATTTGCTAAGACGACCTGACAGTGTGCTCCAGTGTGAAGCTGTAATTCATTTTAAGCCCCTAACAAGCCTTTGAACAAGTGGAAGAAATATTTTATAAGCTTGATGCAATTTGCTGGAGTGGTTCATAAATCGTAATGAATATTCCCTTCAGAAGACTCCCTCTTCTTTTTCTTTTTTTCCCTTTTCTTTTTTTTAACTGCAGGACATGTAATTGTGCTTTTTAATGTGCGTAGTCTATATGATAACAAGTGTTGTGTTTCTTTTGTCACAAAATAAGTGTCCTGAACACATTTCTTCTTTAGATTTTTGAATCTTTTAAAAAAAGTTCAGGGAGATAATGTCTACACACGACTCAGCTAAGATTATTCTGCGGTATAACCTAGCCCATTGATATCCAACACTGATATCGCTACGCTATCAATAGGCCTACATACTAAACTGATTGCTTGCCATATGTAGGTTTTTTAACAAGCTAGTTGCGCACCTCCTTAGCTTCTTTTTCCCTTTGCTTGGTTGGTTTGGAATATGGTGGTCTATAAGCGAATCACAGGTTTTGCATCTCATTCCCGCCACACTACTAATTACACCACATTCCTTTTACTGTCCTTGCGCTTCAAGTTTGGTTCCAGGCCAAGCAGTGGCTCATTTACCGCACATGCCTACGCAGGCCATACAAATATGTTTTTCTAAACGCGACCAGGAAAATAATTTAATTGTATAGAGAGCATTTTAATAAGGCTTCCACTGATAAACAAACAATTACAGTGAACTAAGAACTAGGACCCAGGACCTTGTGACCTTTCCCAAGGCAAAGAGCAGTAATCACGGGGCTTTCAGGGTTGTTATTTTGTCGTTCTGCTGCCATGAAGACCGCTTTGTCCGATGATCTTGCCCAAGATGAAAAAAGGAAGATGGTAGGCCAAAAAAAAAGTTTCAACCCCCACTGTGGTGGTCAAAAATGGCTGAAAAATATGACCAGACATCAAATGGCAGCCCAATGGTATGGAGTCCAGCAATCAGAGGACAGATCAGAGAAAAATGTCACAGGGATGGGTAAATTAGAGGACAAAAATGATGAATTGGAGCAAATTGGATTGAAAACGCAATCAAATATTAAAAAGAGCTCACACACACTTTTTCACTTTGACATCAAGGCGGCAGTAAGCAATCTCCAAACAGAAATTTTATCATTTGCTCCGCTTAGTGTAAAAGTAATAAGGGACGTGTCAGGGTCCCCCCTCTGTGGCGGTGCGCTGCCCTGCATGTTCATTACTAACCGGACCCTGCATAATCCTACACTAATGGGGGACAATATTTAAGCAAATAAGGTCATTATGCAAATGAGAGTGGCGATAATCAAGCGCATTTCCCCCCATGTTTGTTTTTCCTTTACGCAATGTTTGTGTGCGAATGAACAAAAGATGAGCAATTAGATTATTGCCCTCCTTTGAATTCAATTCCACGAAGCGAGAGAGAAACCAGGAACCGTATGCTTTAAATTCAGCGGGGATGAGACATACTGTGATTAAAAAATCCTAACTAGAGTCAACTTTGGAAAGTGTAACTTTATGTGTTAAGAGCAAGAGTTTGTGAAACAATTCTTTTCAGAGCTGAAATTGCCCTTAAAAGGAGAAGGGTCCAGCTGCAGTAAAACAGTTCCACCCCTAATGCAAGCACGCCCATGGGCGTTCCCGGCATTTGCCGTATTGGCCAATCGTGAAGGGATACTGCATGATGTCATTTTCAAGGCCATTTCCGGATGAAGGCTCCATGTTTTCAAAGATATCCCGTGCAAATTGTTATCTTCCAGAGAAACGTTTCACTGAACATTCCACTGACATAATATTCTCAACATTTATGTAAGAAAGTGAGATAAATCACACGTTTTCTAATCCCAATATGTATTTTGCTTTGTCTTCCCGTACCTCGGACATTGTAGCCTACTGTTTAGAACTCGTGTCGCTATGCACAGATTTGTCATAACGTATCAGGTCGCCAAAATGCTTTGATTTCAACACAACTTTGACACATTGATAGTAAATACTGTATATATTGCCTAAATATATACTGTCAATGCGTTGGCATTACCTCACCTAGCTGTGTGTATCGAGGTCACTGTTAACACTGGGTAGGCTATATGATTAAACCACAGATTTATCCTTTCCAGGATATTAACACACCCCGACAAATAATAATTAAAAAACCCTTTTAGGCGAGGTTGTTCACTTGGTAAGACATGATATAGGCTACTTAGAAAAGTTGTACGATGTACATCAGCAACACATTCCCGACTTTTTGAAGTAGGCCTAATGAGTGTCACCTCACCACAGTTATGTGGCCAGCTTGAAAAGAGCAGATATTAATGAAAAAATATGAAATAGTATTTGAAATAGCAATAGGCTATTTGTTTTATTGGAGAAAACGATTTCTTCATTACCATAGGCCTACCATACTCCATGTCTGTCTATGATTTAGGAGTGACCACACCATTGAAGCTTACCTCTTTATCCAGGAGAGGTTCCAGATTGGCCTGTCTTAATTCAAAGGCCATCAGAAAACAGAGAAAATTTTTCCTACCATCATAACCAGTGTTTGTGCATACATAATCAGGGCCGCTGACAGCTTTGGCTTTGCCCAGGACAAAGTCATCTGAAAGGGCCCCCCACTCAATACATAGACTACATACAATGTAATGAGGACCCATTCCTGGACCCCTCGTCTCACTGGGCCCAGGTCAACGGACCCCTTTGTCCCCCCTGTCAGCTTCCCTGCATGTAGGCCACATACATTGCTGAAAGAAGTGAACGAGACAGGAATGAAATGTGAATTTATTTCTGTTTACTTTTACACTATGAAGTGTGAACGGTCAACAAGAGGGTTAACACAAAGTTTGAAATTGTGTTTGACCAGTCTCCAATGTGCATTTAACTAATAACTAAAAATAAGGCATTGGCATTAAATATAGACTGATACATACTATAAATACAGACACCCAAACAGTGTGCAATAATAAGATTAACATACTGATGGACAATAAATACACAAACACGGCAGGAGGAGTTCATACAGGTGGTGTGAAGATGCTGTATACAAGGTGCAATGAGTAAAGTGTAAGTGGCATGGTGAAAGAAGTGTTCATGGAATATTCTCCCGTGTCCTTGGTTATTCATGTGGTTTTCTTCAGTGCGTTGAGGAGTCTGACGGCTTGTGGAAAGAAGTCGTCACCGCATGCTGGGATAGCGCTTCCCTGATGGTAGTAGGGAGAACAGGTAGGGGTGATCTTATGAGCTTTTCTGCTGTCCTCACCACTCTCTGTACTGCCTTCTAGTCTTCAGCTTGACGGCTGCCATGCCAGACAGAGAGGCTGCTGGTCAGGATGCTCTCAATGACACCCCTGTAGAAGGTGGTGAGTGCCGTTGTGGGGAGGTCGGCTCTTCTCTCATCCTTCGCAGGAAGTGGAGTAGTGTCTGTGCCTTTTTGAGATGGTGGAGCCATGTGGTGCAGTTGGCAGAGGAGGAGCGGCACAGTGGTTGGTGCTGGGTTGATCAGGTTCAGATCCGAAGTTGCTGGTGTCATCAGCCCTCCCTCTGAAAACTGGCTCTGTGCCTGTCAAAAAAAGGCATGTTAATGTTATGAATGACAATTAAGACAAAAACAACCAACCCCTATCTACCTACAGAAGGACATGACATGAGCACGTGCATATGCTTGTGCACATGCCCCCCCCCACACACTGCTACTGTCTTAAAGTTTGGTGCACGTGCATGCATGCACGCCTATTCTCCCCCCTTTGCCTCAAGTCAAGTGTGCATTTTAGAGGTTGTCCTCACCTGCACATGTGTGAAGAGCAGGAAGATTGGAGGTTGAGGATGAAGAGGCAGGGCAGCCTTGTGAGCGGCCCTGGTCCTGATGCTGATTGCCCATCACCACGCTGTGGCTCATCAAACCCATTACCGGCATATCAATGCTGAACAGGAACGACTGCTTCCATCTGCACGCATGCACACACACACACACAAACACACACACACACACACACACACACACACACACACACACACGAGAGGGATACATAGAATACACTACATAAAAATCACACCCATCATTTTAATGCAGAACACCAGGCTGAAGAGATACACAGCTTCTGGCCTGTGCAGGGATCACTACAGTGCCAGTGTTTTGTATTATCCTCTATCCACATTTTTTTTCAATAAATAAACACAGCACAGAAAGGAATTACTGTATGAAATACTTATTGGTCTAGTGCAGAACAAAACAGATTCAGTGTTTTACTCACCACTGTGTGCAAGTTTCTGTGTTCAGCTCAGGTGGAAGCCTCCATCACAACATGTTGATACTGACATTAACCATCCTTCAGAAAACTGCCTCTGCCTGTCAGAAATAGCAAAATAATGTTAACACAACAAGGTAGTATCTTAAAAATATCCTTAACCAAAGACAGACAGACACACACTGCCACTGTCTTGGTTCTAGGACACACACACGCCCTTTAAGGGTCACATCACATGTAATGGCCGGGTTCTCACTCACTCACTCACTCACTCCTTTTCTCCTACTTTTGCCTCAGACAATGCAGTGAGTTTTTAAAAATTGGCCTTACCTGCACATGTGTGAAGGACAGGAAGGGAGGTTGAGGATGGAGCTGCCAGTCAGGAGGTCCAGAGCTGTCCTGGTCCATCACCATCATGTGGATCATCAACCCCAACCCCAACTTCTTATATCTGCGTGAACACATTCACGAACACACACACACACACACACACACACACACACACAATAGGCGAGATACAGGTTATATGGCACATTAGGAGGCATGGGTATTGTTGCACTCTAGATGTTTAGAAATAAGTAGGTGCGTGGACCCAAAAAGTAGAGTTCAATGTGGGAGTACACTAAATAAGACACTGAGGTCAAGTCACTGCTCTCTGATGGCAGCAACCTGAAACATCTGCTCTACTCTGCTCTGAGAAAAATAAAACAAAAAACCTGCTTGTGCTTGACCTTATTTAGTGTCTTATTTAGTGTGTGAACCTGCTCCCACATTGAACTATATGGCACATTTAAAATCAGACCCAATGACAAGTCAAGTCAATGCAACGGACATGAACCGACCATTACATTAAAATAACAGACTAAACAGTCTTTGGATGATTGAAGAGGCAGGAGAGATGACGAGGGGCCTCGATCCAGTAGCATTTATTTACTTCCCAATCTGCTCGTTAGCACCTGTTAACTTCATAACGATCGCGGACATTAATGGCGCTAATGTACATACTTTGAGCGAAAATTACAACGAAAATATCAACACAAACGTAACAGAATATCTTCCCATCAAAGATCAATAAAGTAGCAGAGAAATTAAAGTACAGAAACATCATTAAATACTTTGTGACACGGAGGAAAAAAACACAGCTTACCCCACAGACCTGTATTAACCTAGACAGGCAAGGCCCTCGAAATTTTTGGATCTCTCAGAGCCTCAGAATCGTAGTCTGCCATCTTGGTGGAGACTCCCGTAATTACGTAATGACGTCATGCACCGATGGGTTTTTTTTTTTTAAATATTTTTTTGCAACACTGGTTCTGCACTAGTTAAGTTGGGTCAACAATAGCTCTAGTATAAATTAATGTTCTAGAAAAGTCTCGCTCTCAAGTGGCTCCTTATTTTCACAGCTGCACTGTGCTGTGCGTGTTGTTGCTACGTTACCTTCAGCGTCCTTGGGGGGGGTATTAATAATAGCACAGTTACCGGTAGCTTCACTGAAAACGTACGGCTTATTTAAGAAATATACATACCTATATACACAGTTGTCATTACATCTGAGTTGAGTACATAAAATAAGCTTTACACACGTAAGCATGGCCGATTCAGTGTCACAAATATCCACAAACCTGCATGAGCGGCAACGAAAACAGTCGGCTTCAGGGTTGCCAGATAATACTGATTATGTTCGTCCATTTTTACCCACAGACCGCTTTCCTCAACGGCCCCGATTGGGCGGGAAACCGCCCGATCTGGCAAGACCGCTCAGCTTCAGGCTCTCTAATAAAACGTTTGGAGGTAGTGATGGTTATTTCATTAGTGGAGTGAGAATTTAGACGTTACGACTTGTCAAAATATTATACAAAATGATTGAAACCCACTTTGATAACGTTGTAATCACCGTTTGAAATCGTATGCATTCCTATGGGTCACAGCTGCGATAGTCTCCACTAGGCGGGGCTACGTCTGTGGGAGGCGCCCACAGGGCGCGAAAAAGGCAAAGATGGCTGCGCCCAGTCAATCCGAAAAGCTGCCACTGGCTAGAACCGCCCATTGCCAGTCTAGGTTAATACAGGTCTGTGGCTTACCCCTTGCCAATCTTCCTGAAGTGAGGAAGAGTTCCGGGTGCCACACCAATTAACGCCCCATCAGAAACAATAGGTAACGATAAACCCATCCCAAGTGGTATCTACATTAGCCCATATATTTTGAGAAGTTCACTAAGAGAAAATATAAAGGTTTATTTTTAGCACTACTACATCAAGTCGGTTTTATTTACAATTTCTTTACATGCACTGGTCAAGAATTGAAATTACGTTTAACACCAGGTTGAACAAATATGACACCTCCGACTTTCTGTTCGCACTCCGACTAAGTCAACTCGTAAAGTAACCGTTATGTATATTCATGCATTTTATTCGAAATCTTACCGACAGTTGAGTGATCGCTGCAGCGAAATCCATCCAGCGAAATCCATCCAGTCGTTTTAATAAGTCCCGCGGGGCGCTTACAACTGTTGTCATTTGGCAGCATACTGACTTCAGAAACTTGAAGAACAGCCAAAGGGGCGTTACTGTGAGGGCGGTCTAGTAAGGAGGAATGGGCGTAGCGGTATTAGCTGGACAAGACGCAGCTGGACCATATTGCCCTTAAAAGACTTAGACTACATAGCTGGTTAGCTGCACAGCAGATAAATGAATGCAATAACTTTGTGGAATGTCTACATGTCTAAATTTCGACATGTACACACCAGGGCTTGACATTAACTTTTTCACCCATCAGACACTGTGGCTAGTGGTTTTCCCGAGTCACAAGCCGTTCAGGTATTCCACAAGCCACAGATTTTGTATTGTTTTTTTATTTTTTTTATTTCTCATGATAGTGTACCTCTAATCTCAGATGATGAGGTGCTAGCTAAAGCAAGATGAGTGTATAGCTTTCTAAATTGAAGTAGCCTATATCAAGCAAATAGAAACTGAGTTACTGAGCTTCCTCTTGAACTTAAATACAAACAATGGATTAAGCAGAATATAGACTACTATGATGTGTATGCCATCATACCAAGGAATAAGCTGCCAGCCAAATTGGCTAGTGACACTGAGAGTATTACTAGCCACAGCCAAGTTTTACCAGCATTTGGCCGGTTGGCAGGTGCCAGTGTCAAGCCCTGGTACACACGCACATAAACCCTAGATGGTGCTCAAGCACCTGCCCTACACTATGTCCAGTGACTTGAAACTTGACTGTGATGAACTGTTTAAATGTGTAGGCTATGTATTGCCCTTTACGTTCTTTAGGTTATTCATTAAAAGTGTTCTGTAACAGGGTCAACTCTGAGAGCATGTTCTTAAAGTTGTTCCGCTAGCTAGACTACCAGGCCTGAGCCCCTGTGAACCTCCCCTTACCTAAAGATCCAAATGTACAACCATTCACCTGCCTCTCTCAATTGTCCCTTTAAGTAAAAAATAAAGTAAGAAGCAAATAATACTATTTGAGGCCACCCAGTGCATTCATTTTGGGAAGGTACTGTATGTAGGCCTACATAAATTAAACTTGGTTAAATTTTCAATGAAAGTGAGAATAAAAAAATAAGCTGAGTTAACTTAACATTGAGTAGAAGCAACTGTACTGTACCTCAAGTTGAGTTAACGTGTTTAGGCAGAGTTAAGGCAGCACATGGACTTTCATTTGCAAGTGTAACTGCAAATGTTTTAGAATATATTACTGCTTGCCATGGCCGAAACAATTTGAGATTACACAATAGCTGAGTATAAAACCTAGACTATGTGTAATGACAACTGAGGCTTATTCTGCTTCATCAATTAAAACTTATTCTGCTTCATCAATTAAAATGACAAAACACTACCAGACAAGTTCATCATAAACATAGGTGCAATAAACGTGCATCAAATAAATATAGATTACAGAGGTCAAAGTCAATTCAGCCATGTATTTAGATCTAAATAACCTTTCTCTTGAGTAACTTGAGTAAGAGAGCTATATAGTCAGGCTGATGTGACACGTCAAGGAAACATTCTCCTTGATCCATACACATGGGTTGATATTAAAATATGTGTTAGGATGCATGATTCATATACTGCTGTCAGTATCTGTAGCTTTCTTCTTTTTCTAAAATATATAAATAATATAATATATGAAGGTCATATGATATAATGCAATATAATGAAAGACACACCTCAGCTAAACAATCCAACCAGCCTGTGTGAATAAGCTACTGGGTGTTGAGGCAATACCTTACCATGTGAAATACTTACATCGACCAAGGTTATGTTTACAGCAACATTTGGTTGAAATATTCTAAAATAACCTGTTAAGTTCGGACAGTATGCTGTTTTTTGGTGATGGCTTTGCAGTGGTCTCTGACTGTTTCTGTACCAAGTACCAGAACCTGTGGGTATGTAGCTTATATGAGTTATCAGAGCCTGTGGGCATGGCTTTCTTAGCTTTGTTTTTGCAAAATTGGCATAAGCACAGAAGTAGGCCTACCTATGGGGTAAGAGACTTACTAATAGCCTTCAGCTGAGTTGTATCCTATCCTACATCATCTCACAGGCCAGACACTAGCTGGCAGTTGCCAACCCATTTGCTGTGGCCTACAAAAGTGATGAAGAAGGGTACAGTGAACCTACCTGGTCAGATGTGGATTTAAGTAATGCTTTTCTACTCTTCTAGCTCCACTGTTTTTTCATGTAGGTCACAAAAGCATAGCTGCAAAAACACACAAAACAATTACTAGACTAATAGATCAGTCAAGCTTTAATGTTTACAACATTAGCTATTTTGTCAATGATAGGTTGCTTAATTGACTAGGCTATACTCACTATTTACTCCTGTTCTGCTATTACAACTCCCTGGCTTCACAAGCCTGTTGTGTTTACTGGTTGATAGCACCAGGCCAGCGCCTTGTTCTTCCCTTTCTCTCTTCTTCAACATCTGCCCTGAAAGTCAATTAAGGTAGTGCAATGCTGACATCTGCAGTTGCAGGGCGCGGGCCTGATCAAAGACAAGCTTTTCCATACAGCGCCTGACATGAAGTCGGGGTGATTTTCGCGGGCCTTGCTGCCATCGAGCAACAGGTCAGGTAATTATAAAGTAGTGCGAGATGTTTCTTTTCTGTTGTGCAATTCGCGGACGCTTTCTTGCCATTATCGCAGTCCTGGCGAGCCGAGCGATATAGGCATCTCCTCCCCACTGCACACTGCAGTGACAGGAGCAGGTGACACGGAGCACTCCCCGCTGAAGACAAGGGCGCCCGGGAAAAAGCCTGAATTAATTTGACAATGAGTAAGTGACAGCCGTTTCTGCTTCCCTTGCGCGGCTATATTTCCCTCCCCTTCTTCCTCCCCGTCTCTAATTGCGCCACGGACAGCTTTAAGCACATTTGGGATTTGTGGTGAAACGCTGGCAATGATTAACGCTCCCTCTCTGCTTTGTTCCGGCTTTATTTGCATGAAAATTAGTCGATGGTGGTATATATTTTAATTTATTTATCCTCTCTCACTCGAAGAAGGCAGAGAGGGAGAGAAAGGAGGGAGAGCGAGTGGCGCGCAGCGCGCGCATTAATTACAGTGATTAAAGCATTCACTGAACCCTGTCTTGATGTGTTTATTAAATTAATAACCAAATTGACAGATGAGTCCTTGGATCTGTTTGCGATTGGTTCCCTTTCCTTTTAATGAAACACGGGCATATTGTCAAACCTGAGATTGTTTGACTTCTGGAGAATTGATTTCCCCTCCTCTTTCATCCCTGTAGGGAAGTGTGCGGTAGAAAACAATGTGCTTCTGTGAGCTCAATCAAAGCACTGGCATGAATTCTTGACTTGCATAAAATGTTTAAATGAAGGAACATTAATCACGTAATAACAAGCTAAATGAACCCACATCTGTCCAAATACACTCTTGCATTGTTTACCAAGCATCCCAAGTATGCAGGTATTTCCTCAAAGCGGAATAACAATAGACCAAACCTGTAATAAATCTCAAGTGCATTCTTTAGTTCCTGGCATCGCCTGCTGGCTTGATTGACTGTGGCTAATCGCTACGCTAATAAGGTCACTCCTAACACTGACAACACACATAAATCAGTGTCTGTCTTGCATGGCTAACAACACAATGGCCATGAGTTAGTGAATCCCCTATCCACACATACAAATCCGAAGCAAGGAGAAAAGAAAAGAAATATTAATAAACAAAAAGAGGTGGAAAAGAAAACCCCACACAACACACATCATAGTTAACAATTCCACTCTCTTTGCACCGCAGCACCGCTGGAGCTAGCTGCTTCTGTCAAGTTGATGAAGGTCCTGCCTGTCTGTCTCTCTCTCTCTCTCTCTCTCTCTCTCTCTCTCTCTCTCTCTCTCTCTCTCTCTCTCTCTCTCTCTCTCTCGCTTCCTTTTCTCTCCTCCAGCTCAGAGGCCAACAGGGCATTAGTCTCCTCCATTCCTCTCCTCGACTCCCCACTGTCCCTGCATGCCTGACGGTGCGGGCATTAAAATTAAAGCAGCACCTCGCCCGTCGAAAAGCACACAGAGGGTGCAAGAGAGAGGGAGAGAAAGAGAAAGAGAGAGAGACAGAGAGAGAGAGAGAGAGTGGAAGAGAAAGAGAGACACAGACAACGGCAGTGGGAGAGAGAGAGAGCGGGAGAGTGTGTCCATCCCTCCTCCTTGCACCACGCCAGGGGAACAAAGGGAACAATCTATTTCCCTGATAGAAG
>NC_085869.1:29590710-29593210 GCF_034702125.1 Engraulis encrasicolus | reverse complement strand
TCATTTTTTACTTTCAAATGTTCACAGGCAAAGCTCAATAACACTCTGATATACACTGCCTTTAGTAAAGGGGTTCTTCTGTGATGATGGCCCCAAAGCCCAATATGATGGCAAGCCCTAACAACTGTCTTTCTTGGGGGGGAAAAAACCTCCAGGTGAGGCCAGATCAATAACAATCATCTAGGCAGGTGTCCAATGCTTCTTTGGTCTAATGAGGCTAAGCAGTTTCCACAGTTACACATAGTGGAAGAGCATCAAGTTTAGTCTGTTATTCAGCCTCACACACAGGGAGTCTGGGTCTGAATCTGGATTGTTGGGTCTTCCAACAACATTGTAACCCAAAGCATACATTTAGATTAGTTCAGAAGTTCTTCAAGGACACTAAAACCATGATATTGGAATCACCCGCTCATAGTCCAGTCCTCAATCCCACAGAGAGTCTGTGGTTAATGTCTATGCTCAGCATCCATGCGATTTGGACCAGCTAGAACACTTTGCAGTGAAGAAATGGGCCAAAATCCCTAGTGGGGCACGAGCCAACCTAGGTAGCAACTTATCAGAGCCTGTTGTCAGTTTTGGTTCATAAATGGCGCCATATTGACTATTAATGATCAGGGGGCTAATAATTTTGTCCTTGTCATTTTTGCCCTTTTTTGTTTAAACTCATCATAACAATAGAAAAATCCAAATTCAACTCATTGAACATTATCTCCATCAGTGTATTTGTTTCCAGAATAACAGAAACGGTGAATAATGGTAATTCTTACTGAGAAATCAAGAGAAATGTCTAATTTCAGGAGGGGGGCTAATAATATCGTCCTCAACTGTACACAAAGACAGATTGTGTGTGTGTGCGTGTGTGTGTGTGTGTGTGTGTGTGTGTGTGTGTGTGTGTGTGTGTGTGTGTGTGTGTGTGTGTGTGTGTGTGTGTGTGTGTGTGTGTGTGTGTGTGTGTGTGTGTGTGTGTGTGTGTGTGTGTGTGTGTGTGTGTCTTTCACATGTCTGCAGATGCGACTAAGGAGAGATCCTACTCTCCTCATGCTTGAATTGTCGAGGAAAAGTCATCTCCTCTCTTCTCCTCTCTCTCTCTCACCCTGTTTTCTTTTTTTTGTCTAGATTTGCTTTTAAGAAATATTCATGAGCTGGTTTTCTCCTGAAGAAGCCGTTGTCTTTAATGAACATGTTTAAAATTGTTCCAGCATTTATAATTTATAAGCCAAGGCTTCATCTGAACAGGGCTAGTTTGTAAATGTGAATACTTAATGGTAATGTATAAGCCCTGCACACAAATGCAAAGCACAGGCAACTCACCACAACTGTACAGTACGCCGGTATAATGCTCCATCCAGAGGACCATTGGTGTGTGTGTGTGTGTGTGTGTGTGTGTGTGTGTGTGTGTGTGTGTGTGTGTGTGTGTGTGTGTGTGTGTGTGTGTGTGTGTGTGTGTGTGTGTGTGTGTGTGTGTGGTGTGTGTGTGGTGTGTGTGTGTGTGTGTGTGAGAGAGAGAGAGAGAGAGAGAGAGAGAGAGAGAGAGAGAGAGAGAGAGAGAGAGAGAGAGAGAGAGAGAGAGAGAGAGAGAGAGAGAGAGAGAGAGAGAGATCCAGATGAGTGAGAGAGAGATACAGATAAAGAGACACAGACAGACTGACAGAGAGGTGGGTTGTTGGGAGAAGGAGAGAGGTTGTTTGCGTACGGGAGTTGAGCATGTGCTCATAATGGGAGAAGCAGAGAAGTAAGGAATTGCCAATATTGCACGCATGGGCACAATCGATCCACCATTATGGTCTTCCCACTAAAACGCTGAATGCTCAATGCTGACCTAAATAATAGACTACATAAAAATCAGTAATGTCTCATTTAATCAGCGTGTCTATGTTGCTCAAGTTACTTGTTAAATAATCATTCACTGTGTCAGTGTAGATTTTGAGAACAATGGTTTCCTTTCACAGACATTGACAAATACAAGACGAGACATCAGAATGGAATTGTATAGGGAATGTAGACAAAAAAATGTTTAGTGCAATGTATACTCATTAAATAAACATTTCAGTTTTGTTTGTGTGTGTGTGTGTGTGTGTGTGTGTGTGTGTGTGTGTGTGAGTGTGTGTGTGTGTGTGTGAGTGTGTGTGTGTGTGTGTGTGTGTGTGTGTGTGTGTGTGTGTGTGTGTGTGTGTGTGTGTGTGTGTGTGTGTGTGTGTGTGTGTGTGTGTGTGTGTGTGTGTGTGTGTGTGTGTGTGTGTGTAAGGAATTGTCTATGTGTGTGTGTGTGTGCATGCTAGCAGGAGTGCGTCCATGTTCACACGCTTTCCTTCCCTCGCCGCTTGCATAAAACTGCAGGAGATTGACCTCTGCATATCGCTGGAGACAGCTCCCCACTCCACTCCGCTCGGCTCCACATCCACTTGCAGCCAAGTCCTCCTCCACCATCCCTAAAGCTAACACCTCCTCCCCCGGGAGACAAACTTCTCATCCCTGCCTGTTGCAAACACAGATAATCATC
>NC_085869.1:29570710-29578210 GCF_034702125.1 Engraulis encrasicolus | reverse complement strand
GTGGTCTGCAAACTGGGTATACACTCCATTTATTGGTTTATTTAGGCATACACTCCATTTATTGATTGAAGTTTATATTTTTAGAATGTATAGGCCTACCCAATTTAGAGAGTATGAAACATCAAGCCCATACTTTTCCTGGATGCATGTGTGCATGTCAGGTGAATGCCCATATGAACAAGAATTAATGGAGTTCCCTTAGCACTGTGGATGGGGGTAGCACACATCTTATGCAAGCCGTCACAAAAGAAGAGGAAAGAGGGGACAATGCCCCCTTAGGAGACCCAATTTCATCACACACCTTTGCATTGGATAGGTGAAGTTTGGGGTATCTTACTCGACTAAAAGATGTTTAATGCAAAGCCAAAAGACCTCGTCAGATTGTTTTTTACACAACTTTATCTTGACTGTAACACTGCAAACTCATGCAAGTGAAAGTCATTTTCCTCAGTGACACAGACACACTGACTTGGCTTTACACTGTCTTTACTTCACTCCAGTTTGTCAGTTCACTCACTTTCATCACAAACAAAATGAGCATGCTGTGGGTCTATTGCCTCTGCCACAGCCCACAAAGGGAAAGAGAGATACTTGCCATTCTTGCTTCATCAAGCAGAAGACCAGGCCAGCAATCACAGCGAGTAAAAGCCAGAGGACATGGTAGTATGCTGTGGAGCTGGCCTGTGGAGATTGCGGATCCTTTGTTGGAAGGTGGCAGGGAGCTGGGGTAGGAGGAAGAGCACATGGGTCAGAGTAGATCACAGTTTGTAAGTGTCAATGGCCACGTTCGTGAAGGCACATTTCTGCGCTGTCAATGCAGCGAGCATGCGCAATGCGAAATTCTGAAGCACTCTGGTTAGAAAAATGCATTGAAATGCCAAAGTGCGTATGTGCGCTGCGCAGACAGCACAGCAATGTGCCGTCACGAACACAGCCAGTGATGGGCAACCTGGATTCAGAAGTTACAATACTACAGTACCACATATTCCAAATGACCTGGTCTTACCTGTGTAATTACGGTAAAATCAGAATATGTGGCACTGGATTGTAAGTTCTGAAGCCAGGTTGTCCATCACTGATAAGTGTATAGTATGATATCCACCTTTTTTAACATGCCCACTAGCCAATTTCAGTGTTTTTTTGTGCTACCACAGGATTTTCAGTCTGCTAGTTCCTGCTGCGCATAGCCCTTCTGAATGATTTAGCACTAGCAGCTACCCAAATAATAACGGCACCGCCCTTGTACCCGTGGATAATAAGGTGGAAATGAGGTTTTAGACATTTGGACATCTCTATTGCCATCTACGCTTTGTTGGTACAACGGTGAAGTAATCAACCAAATGGGTCTTTCGTGAAAAAGTAAACTAAAACTACAGTTTTGACTGATGTTTTTTTTTCTTTCACTTACAGTAATTTTACAAATTTTACTTTAACGATTGAACCACAAAATTGACTACAAAAAAGTCACATCACAATCAGATCTTTATATGCAGAGAGCACAGTTTTATGCAAACCTGCTTCCCTCAAAACACAGATGCGCACGAGTTGTCACTCACCTCCTTCCCTCCACTCCACCACTGACCAGCCACTCCAGTCCTCATCTCTGCACTCGTACCTCATTCTCACTCGGAACCCATACGTCTTCCTTTGTTTCGTCAGTGGGAGGCTGAAATCGTTAGCTTCGCTTACTGTAGCACTCTGTGTACAGCACAAACAAATAAAGTTAGACCTTCAGGTGATACTTGGTTGCCATGAATCAAGTAGGCCTAGCCTATACATGAGACGTAATTAACACATTCAGAAGGCTTCGGCTATGTAGATTCATAGCATCAACAATTAAATTGTTTTCCTTTGCCATTTATGAAGGTACTGTATCCTGTGTGCAAACTAGTACAGATTAAACACATGCTAATGCAAATATCAAATTGTCAGCATAGGCCTATTAGATATTCCTATGTACAGAAACATCCACTTCCCTGCTAACTGAATAAGTGCATCATTTATTTAAACATGCCCCATTGAAACAAATACTTTAATTGATTGGTCCCTTATCTCGATATAATTGGACATGTTTTGTGCACAGGTAAATGTTCATGAAACTTTGTGCAGCATTAGCCTACAGTTAGTAAGGGAGGGCCCAGGCTGATATGTCCAATAAGAACTCTTTTCCAAAATGATATGAAAGCCATTTAACTCATTGGATGCCAGGCATTTTAGAATCATACATCCCAACAGTGCCAGGGCATTTTTAGCATTTTTAGTGTTTTTTCAAGACCCACAGAAAATTGAATTCTATGCCCATGTGTACCGGTATGTCAAAACCACTCACAAATTGAATTGACACGCTTAAACATCATTAGCATTGAATGTTAGGATCTGAAATGATGTGCACTGTTTAGTATGGTGGCCAGAGTAGGTATTGCAACTGCTGCTCATTGAAACTGTGCTGCCTATTGCCAAACTTGATCTTTTCATGAATATTTCAGAAATAATAAACACATATTTGCTAAGTATGACAAAAATGCAGTACATTTTGCTGCTAAAATGTCTAAAAATGTCGGACATGAGAGCATCCACCTTTTCAAGCATGAAAAGTGCAATTTCCCACACATAATGGTGGTGGTGTGGCGGTCAGTAGGCCTATTTATGAAAAAGCTAACATTTGTGAATGGGCAGCATGAATTCTAGAAATGAACTACTAAAAATATAATGCAGTGCACCTTTAAAGGGACACTGTGCAGGAAATGGTCAAAAAAGGTACTGCAACTATGCTGCTTATTGAAATTGGGCTACCTATTGCCAAATTTGACCTTTACATGAAAGTTTACTAAGTATTAAACAAATATTTTCTAGTATGGTCCAAGTACAGTCATTTTTGCAGCTAAAAATGGCTATTTTTGTAAAATGGCGGACCATGGAGAAGATCCCCCTTTTCATGTATGAAAAGTGCAGTTTTTCCAGTCATACTGAATACTTAGAATTTGATGGTGGTGGTAAGTTTTCATGAAACATTAGTGGACATTAGTAACATTATAACATTAGTGAATGGGCAGCATGAATTCTGGAAATAAACAACTAAAAATCTCACACAGTGTCCCTTTAAGAGTCAATTTTCATAATCACTTACCCTCCAACTCTTGTCACAAGCACTTCTGTGCTGCACCTCGGTTTCGTAGCATTGCTTCCTAACACTCTCCTCTGGTCGGCTCCAATGCAGGACGGTCTGCTCAGCCGTGTCATTGATGCTCAGCTTGATTTTGCTTGCATTGATAGCTGAAGGACAACAAGAGATATAGTTGGTTTTCCAAGATGTTATAAATTGTACCTGAGTGTCTAAATATTTAAAACATAATATTTTACAATAACTGTTGATTGATGTATATTAAAACATTTAACATGATATTTTTTTTGGGGGGTGGGGTCCTGCCTAGCTGTGTGGTCATTAAAGAACCATTCTTTCAGGTTGCTTGAAAGAAGATCAAGATTTAAATTATTTAAACAATGCTATTATTCAAAGCAACTTATAGTTATTGTAATGCAGGGTTTTGGTTAGAGTTCCTGGAGCACTGTGGGGTTAAGCGCCTCACTCAAGGGCAAAACATGAAGGTATAGGAACACACACTCCTCCAATTGGGAAGGGTACGATTCAAACCTACGTTATAACCAACCTCTTACCCACTATGGGCCATGGCTTAAACTGCAGAACTCCTGTTACCCAGTCCGCAGTCGGCGGTGAGGCACAACCAACTTTGGTCAAATGGTCAGTCTGATCATGCCTGTCAGACTACGTCGATTGAGAAAGTAACATTTCTGCCATGTATTCTATCATGTATTCTATTCTATCTATATCTTCTATCTGTGCTCAACACATTTGATTCATAGTAGTATAATTCCTACATAGTACATAGAAATCTACAAATTCAGTGAACTGTCTAGAACACATGTGTGGCAGGACTTTTACTTTCTGGACCGGGACTGTCTCTCCACACCCTGACCCAGACTTAGGCCCACACCACTGACTGTGTTATTCAAAAAAGAGCTATGACCCCCCCAGGAGCATAAATGCACTCACAACAGCGACAGCAAAACAACAAATAAAAAATAAAAATGTCTGTCAAACATCAGCAAGCCGTATCAGTTCAGCTCTGTTGAGAAACTTTTGCGGTTGTGGTGACTGAGGTGGGGAGAGAAAATAGGACATGCGGAACAAAAGTGCTCATCCAGAATGGCCACATCTAAAGTCTCACCTATTCAAGCCAGGGGAATACTATTTCACCCAAAATAATATAGACAGTGCAATAACGCACATAAATATCCACAAATAGGCCTACCTTTCACAAAGTTGATTAAGTAAAGTGAAGTTGAACCTGCTGAAATTAATTTTAACCTCATAAACCATTCAGCAAATGCTATTGTTAAAACTATGTATAGATCTGAGGTCTACGGACGTTTTTCCTCTCATTAAAAACACTCAAGGAAGTTTCTCATCTAACTAAAAACGTTCATGCTGAAGGGGCACACGACACGTGGCTACAATCTGGAAATCCTGTGCAATAGCAATACCATAAAATGACTTGCAGAGCTTCAGATGTGTGTCTGAAACAGGCCTCAATACCCCTCCATACTCCGTGACAGCATGCACGGCTCACTCAGTTCCTCAAAGTGTTAACTGAATAAGTGACTTTGGTATGTTTAGGATACAGTATGAGGTTCAATGTCTCCCATATCGCTACCACACATTACGCATTTACTGCATGGATTGATTTACACTAGAGAAAAGGAAGCGCCACTCCATCCAGCCTCAGCAAGGTGATGCGGTTTCCTGTGACGGCAGCTTCTCTTTCCTGCGCTGCGCTTTCGCTGCTCATCTACCCACTCACTCACTCACTCTCTCAACCATCCATCTCTCTCTCTCTCTCTCTCTCTCTCTCTCTCTCTCTCTCTCTCTCTCTCTCTCTCTCTCTCTCTCTCTCTCTCTCTCTCTCTCTCCCACACACACACACACACACACACACACACACACACACACACACACACACACACACACACACACACACACACACACACACACACACACACACACACACACACACACCTTTGGGGTTTTCTCACAGTGATTCACGGTCCCCTCAGAATGGTGGGTTAACTCTGCCCACTTGAGACCTTTTCAAACCTGATTGATGACAAAACAGGTCGATTAATAGTGGGTGAATGTGGAATATTAGTTCAAAGTCTGACCTGTACATAATCTGAGAGTCACTGAGAAAAAAAATCTACAATGCCTATTGCTTTCTCTTTTTTAAATGTACACTTTATAAGTGAATGCATGTATTCAGATGTGTGTTAATGAGTGATATGTTGGATTTGTGCAACACGTATGCGGCTGGATATGTAGTATATCTGTCTGACAACTGGGATATGTAGGATTTTTTTCTTGGATTTGTTTTTTATCTTTGGGTTGATTTTGTTTGTCGTGTTTTAAAAAATGGGTTTTTGGTCTGGTGTGTTTTTATATTGCATGTTTTGGTTTTCTGTGCTCTCTTGCTTGCTGTGTTTTTACTGTGCGCACTAAATCGACTGTTGTGAGACGGTGCTGGTGGGAAGCCGGAGGAATGATCGAACGAACCGAACCGGACCGGACCTGAGACGGCTGACGCCACAGCCCTTTCCCAAAGGAATGTGAGAAACCCCTTTGTGTATACTCCTCATTCTCACCGTGACACCCCCCCCCCACACACACACACACTCACACACACACCCCTGCCTTATAGCCCGATGCACCACCTGGAAATCTTAAACGGACCAGGAGGATTCAAAGTTGTGTTGGAGCCAAACCAGACTTCCAACACCAGTGTCTGCTGGACCAGGAATGAGCCACGGAAGTCACCAGAACCCTGACAACACCGGAGATTGCCCAACTTAATTGTGGCTTAATTGTGACTGTTCCTGTGGCCAATGGCTAAGGGAGAAAGCCAAGGACCTTTTATAGACTTCTCCTGCAGCAGTGGTGCTTCCAAAGACAATTCAGTTTATAACTTAATAGTAAATAAAAGTTATATATTTTTTTAAACATTGTGTCTGTCTTCAGTGCACTGGGCATTCCGAACCTTTTAAATGGCTTTTAAACAAGGGCATTTTGCCCGACATACCAGCTGGACATCTAAACTTATCCTGGGATTAATTAAGTTATTATACTCTATAAGAAATTCAATCAAATGACAGACTGGTATGGGTAGATGTGTGACAGCATCACTAATTTCATTCATGTAGTCTGATGTGTAACATACATGATTCCAAAATTCCAAAGACACATATAAAAATATTACAAATGCATGGGAGATGCAAATTGGAGATGAATGGGTTAATTACCTCCAGGATTTGTTCAACGTGCCACGCACCTCACCAGATATCTAAGCCATCACCTAATCCATATTCCCATCGAAGAAGTCACCTCGTTGCCCGTTATCCCTTACTTATTGTAATATTGATACTTAGTGTATATTACAATGAAGTAGTGCTACTGTGGCACTCTGGCCTGGGTCATTTCCATGGCTGTAGTACTTCAGTCCGGACTGAAGTCTGTTTCCAATGGACTTGGATACACTAGTAGTTGGACTCAGACTTGGCTTGGACTTGGACACTGATCTTTCCAAATATGGCGTTTGGCGTCGCCCTAGTCTGTCTTAATTTTGTTTAAAACACTGGCCATCACAGATTCTAAAGTGGAAATCCAATAGAATATTAATTCTCCACATGCATGGCATATATCTTCAAAAAAAAGACTCCAGCTATACACTGGAATGTGCAAGCATTAATAAAATCCATCCATTTACCTGGTGGTTCAAAGCTAGCCGAGGCCATCCCGATCTGTTGGATCAGAAGAATCAGTAGGGTTTGACTGGCAGTGCTCATTCTGGTACCCTTGGCTTGGAGGACTTGCGTGCTGGTCACAAGGCAGGATAAAATGGGTCACGGTGTGTGGACCTCTTGTCAGTGCAGGTGAATACCGGTAGACACAGAGGCAATGAGAGAGTCACGTCTGTGGCTGTCACCTTTTAACCACTTGCATCATGCCGTCTCTGTTTCCTGTCCATGTGATACACACTACACATGCACCCCAGGTTGATGTCAGGTTCGGGTTGATGGCAAGATTTTATATGAGATTGACATATCCGTTGAGTACACAGCAAAAAAATGCTGTTTTAATTCAACAGCCTACATAGAGAGTACTATGTACTATATACACTCTTGAAGATGTTAAATCCAAGCTCTAAGTAGTGTTAAATTAACTCTGTTTTTTACTGTGTATTTGAGATGGTAAGTACTAAACGAGACCAGGGAAAAGTTACAAAATAGACCATCATAGAGGAAGAATGTTGAAATTTTAATCTTGACTTATTGTAGGTCTTTGTTTGGCATTCTCATGTCTTTGCCAGTTGATTGACTGTTAAAAAAATGATACAATAAGGAGCTTACCTTAAAACACTTGACCTTACCAAA